>NW_023596461.1:25751691-25846815 GCF_011947565.3 Pollicipes pollicipes
TTCCTCTCTCTCTCTCTCTCTCTCTCTCTCTCTTCTCTCTCTCTCTCTCTCTCTCTCTCTCTCTCTCTCTCTCCTCCTCTCTCTCTCTCTCTCCTCTCTCTCTCTCGCTCTCTCTCTCTCTCTCTCTCTCTCTCTCTCTCTCTCTCTCTCTCTCTCTCTCTCTCTCTCTGCTTCTCGCCTTACACACAGCACGCGCACGCGCACACGCGCGCACATTGATCAATCGATAATGGCAATGATTTCCTAATTAGTGCAGCGCCTACGCTGGTGAGCAGGTCGCCTGAGTGATATCCCATCACTACGGCCAAAGTGTATTTATAGCAACGCCCACAGAACGGTTCTAGCTCAAATTACAACATGCAAATGCGCAGTCAACCCGTGGCACGTGACGTCCAGAGACAGGGAGAGTGGGTGCTATTGCTTCGGTCACGCGACAGGGATCCATACGGTATCGAGGGCTTCGTCGTCTTGTTCCTCTTCCGGCCGCGGGCGCGTGACGTCAGCACGTTAGCAGCGTAGTGCTCAGAAACTTTCCTAATTGTACAAAAACGGGCACCGCGCGCCGGGGAGGATTGCGTTGTCGGAAAGGCGACTGCCGTTCCACGAGTGGGCCGACCCTCGGACGCCGGAGCAGGCTGGCCGTCGCCAGCGCGACTCCGACCGCTGGCCAGACCACGTCGACCGGGTTGGTGTCTTCTCTGACAGCTCTTGGACGTGGCGGCGACCAGTCGGCCAGTTTGTCGCAGTTGTGGCCTTTTTGCAGCGACCCTCCGCCTTGCTAAAATGCCAGCATCAACAGCAGTGGGATGTGAGTACACCTGGGCTGCGAATTTTGCGGCATTTGGTGTGTGTATGATTGTGAGACCTCCGAATGTACGACAGATTATGTGGGAACTCCCTTTAGTCTTTTCACTCAGTGGAAGTCGAAATGTCATAGTTGGGATGTGACGCTATTTTCATTTTTCAGATTACGAAATCCAGCCATCGGGTTCTTCTGGGTCCAATTCATGAAAGCATTTACTAAAGATGAAAATGGTTATAGTGGCAATTCTGAATGGAAAACTGGCTGTATCCTCCGTAGCGACCAGATGTGGGAAGTTTTTGCTGGCTCCCCTTGTCATTATCTCGTCCAGACACCAAACACACATTTTTGAACGGGAAAATGACTATTCTCCGTAGCAACAGATTGCGGGGACCTTCTGCTGACTCTGCTATCATTATCTCATCCAGACACTGATGGCATCTGGTTTGTTCCACCCCACACTGTCCACTCCAGTACCCAGGCAGGTTATCATGGTCTCCACTGTTGCCTTGTTGAATCCCGTCCTAGTGGGCAACGCCCTCTGTGTTCTGAGCATAGTCCGTTTCGGGCAGCTGAGTGTGGCCGTCTCCGGCGAACTGCGTCCCCCTTCGTCTTCTGCTGTCTCTCCGGACCGTTCATGTTCAGACTGCTGCGCCTCAGGTCATCGGACACCTCCTTAGCTGCAGTAAAACGGCAAAGGAGGTGTTCGATATTTTACTCAAGCCTCGATTCTTCGAACACAATTGTTGTGATTTAATTTAATGGAGTATTAAATCTCCGAATAATTTCAACGCTTTGTCTCACAAGCACGTCATCAGGTAATGACAAGCGAGCATTCAGTCAACACAGCACAGTTGGGTTGCCTGCTTAACGCTGTAAGGGAATCACATAAGGGCGTTAATTCCGTAAAAGTAAAGGCAGGGAGATCACCATGAAACGATCACTGCAGATGAGGAGGTGGAGCATATCTAAGAGGTACTCGTTTAAAATTCCCGGAGGAAATCTCAGTAAAAGATATCGCATTCTAGTGGCAGGTGGTGGACCTTCAAACAAACTTCAAGCAAGGTGTGTCTCTCGCCTTAACCTGGCCGTCCGTCGCTGGATCATCGTCGCTTATATGAACCACTTCCCACACTTGGAGCTCCTGCTTACCCACACAACGGGCGAGGGTGGTGCTGGTGACTGCGCATGCTGAACATTGCTGTGCACCCGATCGCTATCTGAACATTGAACATCACAACGTAAGTTACGGTGTGAACGTGTGAAACGCAGGGTGCGTCAAGCCAGGCAGGGACGTACTTGCGCAAATTTTGTATTTCTAAGTGGATTCAACTTTCCATTTGTTTCTTTTCTTGACATAAGTGGATAACGCGTTTTCATCTCTCGAGTGACACAGAGTCTGGACGTGTGTTATGGTCTTTGGAAATTTCGGTGTTTTGATAACTTTCTCGCAAGCACTGAGAACGACTGAGATGTGGACACGGAACTGTGCATATATCGTTGTCGACAAGCCGCCCAGCGCCGTGCTTCATCCAGTGGTTTAGTGGTTGCTATGCAAATATGTTGTCATCGCGCTGTAAACGAAATCGGTTACACTTCTGTCAAGGTGCTGTGATCGGTGTCAGCGAGAACTTGGCGTGCTCGCTGGAGATCCTGGCGGACCAGTAGCCATGAGGAAGTGTTTGAACGCCCTTACGACGGTCACATACTGCTGTTATATTGGCAATAACTTTGTCGATACACGTAACGACGAGCAGCTCCAGCAGCTCAACAAAAACTGGAAGATCCGCCCATCCTCAGCTCTTCGTCACTGAGCAAAGCACGGGGAACAAGTTAAATACATGGCGGAAATATTGATGCAATAGATATGATATATTGATTGATATTGATTGATATTGATTGGACAATATGAGACTGGAGACAACCGTATATTGACAAACTCTGGACAAAGCTTGAATGGGAGGAGTGGACGTCCCGAAAAATATAAGCGGGGCGTGGTAAGGCAAATTCCAGCACTCACTTCCGCATGGCCATTGGTTGACAAAAAAACTCCAGCGAGTACGCCAACTCCTCTTTGACAGTGAGCATAGATTGCACATGATCGAAGAGCGAATTTGAGTCTGTCACCGTGCACCAGTGTCCTAGAATGGCCGACTGTGGGTGTAAAGCAACACCCTATGAGGAGGAAGTTTTCACTCCTTTTCCCCATATTTTATGTGAGAGTTCACTCCTGCCCGACATTGTCTAATCGCACATGCCAAACCCCTATTTCCTTTTTGACATTTTCAGATCCATCCAAAACCGAACTCACTTGAAACCACCAAGCATATACGAGGCTCCACGGAACCTGGACACCTATGGCTATGTGCTGCCTCACCTACATCTGAATCATGTCTATGTATGCACAGAGCAAGGGCGCCGGGTACCTCCAAGTCCAAGAACCCCAGCGAATCCAGCCGCTTACACGCATTAAGATGATGAATATCCACTATTTGAGCACTCATGTTATAAGATTTTAAGTCAAATCAGCTGATGACAAAATTTTACCAGAAAAGTATCGGTATTTATATTTATTTAACTACTTTTGTTTTTTCTTGGTATCATACGCATGTGATGCCACTTTATTCTTCCTTTATCTGGATTACCTTTAGAGGTACCATCTGCTGCTTAAAATGTTGACCGACTTCTCTGCAAGATGCTCCAACTGCAAACTTGTACGTATTTCATACATAAATTGGATTAATTCGCCAGCCGCCCAAACATGCACCCAAGAGTGAACAATTCACAGGGAATAAAGAAGATAATTTGAACCACGAAACTTATTTATACCGCCATTTTTACCCCCGTTAAACCCTCGGTTAACCGCTGTATTGGCTCATGGCGGCGCTCAATAATGATAAATATAAGCCTTTTGAGTGTCTAACCCACCAGGCTACATGGCAAGGCTATCCTAATGCTGCCATACAAAGCTTTGGGACAGACCTGACGCAGATAATACATAAGTGTTTGATGGCGAAATTCTGCCCTCTGGAGATGTTTATCATGTGCACCTCTTACTTGTTTCGCATGTTAATCTCGTAGGTTGGTGGGCATGATTGATTTTTTTTTTGGGGGGGGGGGGGGTGAGTGGGATGACTCTATGGGATGTCAGCAGATCATGCAAAAGGTATTGACTTTTTGTTTTGGGGCAGCAGGAAGAAAACGGTAAGTTTCCAGTGGACCAAGTAATTGCTTACCTCACCGGCTTTCAACACATGATTGGTAACCAGGGTTAGCCATTTTCTGTTTTAATCCATCGAGTTTTGTCCTAAGACATATCATGCTGCCTCACGGCATGCAATGGGCTTATTTTGTTCCATATTCTTGATTATTTGCCCCAAGTTTCTTGAAGTGGTCCCTCATGGCTGGTTTAACCAGATTATTTTTATAGTTGTCATGGTTTGCTGACTGGCAGGTGACTTTACTGCATATATGCACTATATTTTTAACACAGGGGTACTCTTTGCTGCATAGCAATTATAATATGAGTTAAATATTAACATGAGACAAATAGTCAGACCATCCCATTGAAACTGTGAAGCCAACATCTCAAACTTTATCATTAAATATGAATAAACAAGCCTAAATAGATGCCCTTACCGCAGCTGAAAAGGCAAGCAGCAATACTGGCATGGTCATCTTAAAGTTATGTTACTTTTGGGGAAGAGAGATTGTTTTGTGGAGCATACCCATTATTGCCCTTGACATAGGTTAACCATGGCGATTAAAATAAGTTGCCCAAAGTGATCTAAAATGTTTTCATTTGTGTGATGTCAACTTAATCTGATGTCAACAAGCATACACAAATGAACTGAATAAAAATGCAAGTTGAAGCCAGCCAAAAACTAGCCTTATCATGTTTTTATCACAAGTGCTGCTGTTAACAGATAACTGAGTTGAGATGATGCTCAACATATGGGCTACTCTAAGGTAGGTTAGGTTGGTTAAGTGCATGGCACGTGGAAGTAGGAATTGTGCAAGAAATAGTAACTCACAACTGCTGTTGTGATATAAACAGCTTAGACAGGATGGGATGCAGAAAGGCCTCTTTAGGTTACGCATAGTTAGGCTACGTTCATTGAAATAAACGTTGGTATTTTGTAAGAAACAGTCACAAAATGTTTCCTTTTCCTGGCCCCATCTTAGCAGCAAGAGATATGTCTATTGCGTTTGATTTGGTGATGGGCTGATGTGCATGAGGCATGGGGCTGATGTGCATGCATGCTGATGTGCATCCAAGGTTTGTTTTTTTTAGTGTTTTATGCTTATTGAATTTTCTGTTGCTATTTTGTTATTGAATTCCTTTGCTCTGTTTTGTGTTAAAAGTGCTGTGGAAGGGAAGTGCAAAGTGCAACATCAAATTATTGGTGTTAATAATTTTTATGCTCATTACACCGTTATAAAATTACTATGCTTTAATGTATTCTGTTTCACTTTAATGCCCTAACATGTCAAAAGCAGAACAGTTTTGTCAATTTTCTGATATTACATCCACGCCAACTTGAAAAACATGTCTTTGT
This sequence comes from Pollicipes pollicipes, assembly GCF_011947565.3. NCBI lineage: Eukaryota > Metazoa > Arthropoda > Thecostraca > Pollicipedomorpha > Pollicipedidae > Pollicipes > Pollicipes pollicipes. The sequence goes on from NW_023596461.1 coordinate 25,757,053, forward strand.
TTACTGAAGCATCATTCACGAGCTCATGATTTTGATCTTTTGTGAATTAGTATTTTTACTCCTGCACGGTTTTTTGCGATGGAATTTTTCACTCCTACGCTAGTTCAAAGGCGATTCTAGCTCCCTGCCGTGCACCCTGTGACTGTCACCGTGCACCCACCTGCAGCCTAGCCCAAGGGTGAAACTCCAACGGGGCGGGCAATCTGTAATTTCTAGGAAAAGCAGATAACAGCAGCCTACAAAATGGACGCAAAGGTCAATGCTTAAGATCGACGGAAGCCATACTCGATCCAGTGTACCAGGTACACCGTATCGCCGGCGAATGAAGGACGTCCTGACGACACCACACAGGTCACACGACGGCGGCAGGCGGGCGCATTACACTACATCTGTAAATGGGGGCCCTGATGGCCATCTCAAGGAGGCCTAAAACAGCCAACTGAGCACACGGCTAATGCTCGGATGGCAGCCGGGTGCGCAGCAAAGCGGTCTGTTCAACGTGCGTATATGCCACTTTGGAAACTGAAGATGTTTGGGTGTTATCTGAATGCATGGCCTTCAGTACATCCAACCAGACCTTAATATACCGTTATATACCATGACCAGCTTCTGATCGGCGTGTGGCGAGATTTGAGACGTTTGGCTGTTATTTAAAGGCATGGCCTTCAGTACATCAAACCAGACCGTAATATACCGCCGTAGGCCAAGACCGGCGCTGATTGGCGTGTGGCGAGATGATTCAGAGCGCCGCCAACGTGTGTCAATCTCGTGTCTGCCACCAGCAAACTTAGATGAAATGTTAAATCGTTCCTGTCATATTCTAGAACGATTACAAGCTGCTTTTTAGTATGTCTTGGCACGTTCCCCAGCTCGCAGCCATGCGGCCCTCTTTAGCACGAGGAAGATTGATGCATTACGCTTAGTTTTAGTTAACGAAAGCTTCTACCGGATCCCGGTGGGCGCGTGGCTGCAGACTGACGAGACCAATAGGCCCGTGCCGGCGATTTAGCGTTGCTTAACGAGTTACGTCACCGCTGCTCACCCATAAAGCGATAAACGCAAGTGACGCAAAAGACCTTTTGTGAATGCGATATGCGTTGTGAGTGATAACACATGACTGCATTTCTGGCAGTGGGATAAAGCTGGGTATATATGTGCATGCTGTTTGGGTTTGCTATCCCATTTCAAAGTCAGTTTTTACTGTTGTGGCCATTTTTAGGATATGACTGGTTTTCTGACGATCGGAAGAGACTGAGTAACCATATGACTAACTGCATAGCAACCACGATGCAACTACAAAGGAGCATGATGAAAATAAAAGCATGGCTCTGCATTCGATTTTGTATTCCAAAAGCTGTCTCCAAACCCACAGCAGCATACCATTGCCTCATTGTTCGACAAAGAACCGTGTTTGCAGTGTGCAATGTGCGGAACTTATACGTAGCAAAACTTTCTACCGTATCCATGCACTGCTTCGGTGTTTAGCGAGGAGGAAAACGCCGATTGCCAACCATCCCCGCAAAGTTAGAGACTAAACGCGTTGTAGTGCTGCCACCAACGCCGTTTTCGTTCAAAACGCACGTGCACCCTGCGGTTCTTCCACGTGGTGGGTTTCTGTAATATTCGGGGTTGTGTGTTGTTCACGTCCTGTGAGTGCTGGGGCCGGTGTTTTCTGTCGATCACTGGCGCGTATGACAGTGTTGTGTGCCCGAGGTTGTGAGGGCTGTGCGCCTGAGTGGCACTTTAATATTTTCCCTGTTGTGTTTTCGGGCGTAGGTCCGCTAAGGGGCCTACGCCCAAACCTCCTTCCTTCGCGCCCGCTGCCACGAGGAGACGGACGTCCGCAGGCAGCCCGGCCGCCGGCCGCGATGCAGCGGCAAGCTGCACCAGAACAGGTGCGGAATGTCGTTAACGAATGCAGGAATATAGATTGCTTCAAGTGGCAAACTCTTAAGTGGCGACGAAAATACTCGGACTCCCGTGATGCATTCCTGCCGGACCCCGGCGCCATTTATGGACCGGGTGCCGGAAGTAGCAGCCGCCTTCGACCTCCTGTTCCCACACAGGCGAGCAGAGCTCGCGGAACGGGCTGAGCCGCGGTAGTAGAGAGCCAGGTGGGACGTTGACCATCCCCAGGAGGAGTTTCGGTGTGAACAGGTTGTCGAGAGGTGACGTTTAGATAAGCTGAGTGAGCGTCTATGAGGGGACTCTGCCCTGGCCGTCTTCCGAGTGCTGGAGACTGCGGTGGCCATGGGCCCGGCGTCTGAATGCCGCAGGTGGGTCGTTGGTTGGCCTGTCCGGCATGCGTTGTCACAACCGCAGCTGGAGGCGGCAGCAGTTGCGGCTGAGATGTCCGCAAGCGCAAGTGGTGGCGGCCGCGAAGGAGGTCCGTTAACAGACCTAAAACGACGACTCCCGAAAGCGGAAGCAAAACAGGGGAAATATTGTGATGACTCTCAACCCCACAACGCCGGGCACACAACGCTGCCACACGGCCAGCTGGGGCAGCCACGATAAATCGATAGGTCGAAAGGCCAACCTTATACCCTTATCTCTAGGATTTTTTATGAAATGGGTCTTCGCGACTGTTAGCAGCGCTGAAGACGCTTGTGCTATTTTCAGACTTCTCAGTTGAGTGGTCTCGTAGTTAGAGTCTTCAGTATTTTTGTATTGTGTGGTTGAAGGGCTACGTTCGGCGACGATTTTCTACTACTATGAAAGGAAGACGTATAAACCTGTATGTCAAAATGATGCAAAACCGTATTAATTAAGTGTGTATAGTAGTTGACATGATCATTAAATAATAAATATTGATTATGGCATTGGGAATATTTTCAATGCATGCAGAACCATTTTCCTACGCGCTAGGCTTCAAGCCTCTTCTCATTTGCATATGAAAGAACGTAGTTTGCACCCAATTGTCCAAAAATATAAAAGCTGTTCATCGGCTTGGAAGCGTTCGGAAACGATGTCACAAGAAGGAACTACGCCTCATTCGCGCTATACGCGGTTAGCTGCCGGTGCAGTATCTCCTATGCGTCCCTCCGCACAGGCGGCGGGAAATGAGCGCATCGTGATAACACATTAATCTTGCAACACGATGGCTCCCATGCACATGGAAGTGGATTCAGTGCGGCCAGTGACTCGGTCCAACTCACTCTAACTCATCCAAAATATTTGAATTAAGCGGCCGCTACTTCCCTCCCAACGCCTGAATCTAACTCACGGACCATGGCAGTCCGCACACTCACCTAACCTGTGACCTCACCTGACCTGTGACCTGGGTTAACCTGTGAACCTGCAGTGCTCCTCTGATAGTATTGCCCGTAGCCAAGCTGATGCTAAGCTCATCCTCTGCGCGAGGGATTTCCCCTTTTGGTACGAAGAAACGTGCCGTCTGCATATTAGCCTTGCCCTGTAAGAACTGGCATAGATTCTCAGCAGAGAATATGCTTGGAAGGGAGGCGCCACAGGCTGGCAATGGCAGCAGTTCTTTCGAGGTCCCCCAACCCCGTCGCATGAGTTCTTCCCATGGAATATGGCAACGCAATATCAGTCGCTCTTCACGCCTAGGTCCTCTGCATGAAAGCGAATGTTCACAGAATTGAACCTGTTCCTGTTCTGCGCGGCTGATCCATCTAAAAGGTAATGCATGTTTAGCATCTGAAACGAGACTTTTCACTTCTGGTAAAAGGTACAGTAGAAATTATGCACCGCAATAGTGCTATGTTTCACCGCGTCTGACCCCGCGCAAAAGAGTTTGTGTGTAATCTTTCCAGGTTGTGGTCAACGTACCACGAAAGGATGCAGCATGCGTTGCGGTGCATTCCAACGAATCTGCTGGGCTTTGCCTTGAACGACGAAAGTGTAGCTTTCTGAAGTCTAAAATATTCAGTGCTTCGTTTCCTTGCGGTCGCGTTAAGGGTCATCTAAAAATTTATCCTGGTGCTGGGCCGTAAAGTGATGTCTGATAACTGCAACGGTGGCTTCTGACAACTTGGTCAAAAACTCATCCAGTAGTAGAACACGTTCAGTTTAAGTACGGCATTCAGTGTTCACCCTCTACCTATATATGATTTACTGACGGAATCCAAAACGCTCTCTAATGCGTATTGAAAGTCGTAATAAAAAACGACCGCACACCATCCTAAACGCGGACAGTTCTCTCATTCCTGCGTCATGCGGGATTCCTTGCGGACATCACACACGGCGTGACTCAGTAGATCCTTTTAAGTGACTTCTCGCATGTCGAGAGATCCGATCATCAGCTTCGACACACCCGTTGGTTGGAATTCATCAGCATCACTGCACCCATTGGAAAAGGCAAAGCAAATTAGATATATTATTTCGTAAGTTGTTCAGTGCATTTGCGAGGACCATTATTCACTTAGATAAGACAGCAGGAGTAGCTTTATTCCTAGGAGAAAAACTAGGAGAATGGAAATATAGATGGGTTGACATTTCGGCACCATCCCTTTATCGAGACTATGGCAGAAGTAAATTCAAAGTTGTCTCCCGATAACCCTACTTGGTTTCTTCGAGGAATAAGTCTATTACTACTGTCTTATCTAAATATAATATATTCATAGTAGTGAGCCGGGAGTCGAATAAGCTTTATCCCGCAGGAGTCGCCGCTTCAAACCGAACTGTTAAGCTATTCGAAAGAATTTCGAAAAAACTGACATCACCTATCAAATCGGGCGTGTCTGATGTGAACTAGTGAGTAAAAAAGGTGTCCTACTCCCTTTAAACCTCGTCACGCACTCGTTCGGTGCTTCCCAAATGGATCGGCACAAAGGGGTTGTTATTTCATTGTTGCAAGACACTGTCAAGATAACCACGCCCTCCACCCGCACAACAGGCACTGGCCCAAGGCTCTATCACGGGGCCTTTGCCTGACTAAGTCGCCCCATAGGAGCAAGAGACCAGACCACCTTCACGGTACGCTCTCATCCCCCCCCCCTCCCTCCTCTGCTCCAATTACCTCGGCCCGGACAGTACACATGAGGGTGGGGAGAGGGTGCAGAGGTGGTGAGGGGGGGGGGGGCGTTTGCGGCGGTGCGCCGCGCGCCCAATCTTCGTGCGCTGCACATGATTCGTCGGGAGTGTGGACCATGTCTTTCTAAACAGATAATCACCTTTTTGTTTTCTGGGCCTGGCGAATAAACTGCACTCTTTCGCATGCAAATAAGTAAAGGATCAATATCATAGTGTAATTGTTCTTCGTGCCTTGCAAAAGATCACAATGCCCTGATTATTATTTGTTGTGGAATGACGTTTTCAAGAGAGGCATACAAATATTCAGGACAATTTTTAATCATTTCAACGTAAAGGTTTGTCACCTTATCTCTCAAACAAATGGAAACATTGCCGCCGAAGGTAGCTCCACGACCACGGAGCTCCAAATTGCCGACGGCTATAACTCAGAAACGGAGTAACGGAAAGATTAAAAAATGTCACCAGCGACTCCAGCGCTGATGACAACTCCAATCACCCGATTCAATCGAAATCCAAGAGATGAGGATATAAGGCACTTGTCGATTTGTCCTGGAATGCCCCACCTACCGACAGACAACAAAATCTGCCATAATCAACGGACATCAACACATAAACCCTAGTACTCGAGCAATCCGCCAGGTGGCAGGACCACGTTGTGCACGTACGGCTTCTAACGAAAAGTGCGTCAATGATAAACACTACAAGGCGTTAAGCTCGTAACTTTGTTGGGGATGTTTGGTGATCGGTCTTTTCTTTCTCGCTAACTTGAAATTGGAAGTCGCAAACCTTCTGCTGCATATCTTGACTGCAAAAAAGCACGAAATTTAAATAGAGAGCATACTCAGCAACCTAGGAAAATGAAGCGCATAAAATTGGATACACAAAAGGGTAGATATGTCGGGCATTGACCGTCCAAATTCGTCGACCACATGCGGCTGGTACTATGTGCGGCTAATGTGCCAGCGAAAACTGTTATCCTATAGATCTTGCAATTATGTGCGTATTTTTTTAGTCATGGCTGTACCCAACCAAGCGTTTCAAGGACTACGCACAGTTTTACTGCGTCGAAGATACCTTTTTAGTTTCACTGTCCTAAAATAGTTTACGTTCAGAACTGCTACGGCGGGAGTATGCCGACAATTATGTCCAATTATCAGCCCTCCATGTCCGCGAGTAGGTGAAACACCATGAGTGAGGAAAGTGCTGGCACCCGTAAAGCATATGTAGGGTTTTCGGCAATAGGGCGGGGTCCTTTGAGCTCATAAGAAACCCTATACATTGGAACAACTCGAAACCATGGGGGCCGAATGGTTATGACTCGACACTGAAATCAGGATAACGAACACATGTTTATGCTGCAGTTGAAGAGAAACCTTGCGCAGATGTTAACCAATGAATGACACCAAAGGACAGAAACCAGTCATTGTGTTTAAGATCGGCTTCAAATTTCGGTTATGGATTGATTCATTATTTTTTGTCTTGGTGCAATCTCGGTTGGTTTAAAGAAGCTCTCTCCGAAAAGCAATGTTAAATTCCGAATTTAGGGTGTTTGCATGCCGCTGCAAAGCATGCTCATTCAAAGGCGTGCTATGTCTACATAAGCGGACGTCTCCAAGATATTCATTGAACAGATATCTGACTGGTCTGTTGCTCTCACCTGCATGAACTTAACTCGCTCCTTCGTTTTGCAAAACCTGCATGTGATTTGTTCACTACGTTATTGAAAAGGTAAACCAAGCTCATAAACCACAGTTACAGGTATGGCAGCGCTGACGGCCCTATGGGCAAAATGGTTTTGTTAACGCTGTCTGGACCAGGCTTTGCCCCAGGGTGGGCCCACCGACCCGCTCTTAAGTGCTTTGGCCCTCCTGATTATTCCGCTTGCCCGCCAAGCTACTGTATCATTGATATATGGTCGGCGCACATTTACCAGTTGGTCAGGTTTGTATCTGTTTTTTGGCGGGATATTGGTATGTGACGGTAGTGCGATTAAAGGGAAGGTTCCACATCTGAATATAATGAGGTAGGCATCAGACATGATGGGAAAAGCTTGCTTGTAACTACCGGTAAGCTTTCAAGGTTCAAAAACAACGCAAAGTAGCAACATTTCAAAGCTTGTAAAAGTGCGCCCTATCACGTCGTCGTTTGATGGCGCCATGGAATCGTTTTGTGACGCCAGCAAAACCTGGCAGCCTCTGGCAGTCGGACCTAAAGAATGCCTCGAGACACACGAAAGCTGGCGCCAGCTGGCCATTCTCATCGCGGGGGCTGTGTCGGGCGGCGGAGTAGTGGGTGGTTTGCGTTGGATTTTTGTCTTGGTGCTGGCCGTAAGAAAAGCTTTGGTGGACTGTCTGACATACGCAACGTAGTGATCGCCAGCTTTTATGACAGATTATTTATATCAAAGCACGATATGCTGTGCTGTTGCTGTTGCTGCTATGTTGTTGGTGATGATTTTGTCAATACTGTATTGTCATCCAATCCTTGCCTGCAGTGCTGTAGTCCTGTAGATCTCCAAATAAACCTTTTTGCACTTTTGCGGGCGTGTAACTTAGGAACTAGAGCGTTTTGGGTCTAAAAAAAGAACATGACCGTGAACTGTATCAAACGATCCTCAAGATGGCTATTTCAGTTCAAAACGCCATACAAATGTGGAACATTCCCTGTTAAGTGCTCTGGATAATATTTTTTGTTGAATAAACCCACTATGCGTCTGAGGTCGCGGCCAACGGCCGACTTGTCTGACGAGAACTTAACTGTGCGTGCACAGCTGAGCCGCACTTGCGCAGCTGATCTCCACGGGCACAGCTAAACTGCACGTGCACAGCTGAACTGCACGTGCCATCTGTGAATGACGAACAGCTCTTGTCATGCCCATAGGATGGCTGACTTGAGCTGGGGATGATGGGAGGTCTTATCGGTTTGAATAAAATATCGATAGTGTACTCCCACGAGGGGTGCTAAGGTATCACAGCATGAATAAATGATTTGCGTATTGTTCCATACGCATGTTTCTTGTTTAGTCTCTTAGCGGAATTGTAAGAATTTGTAATATTCAAGAAATGTGCTAGCTTGTTCAGGCTATCTGTGCATACTCCAAAAATATCGTCGATACAACGAATGTGTAAGCCAGACAAAAACCTCAGATTCACGTAGATATAGTAGGTTCACGTAGATACACGTAGCTATAGCTACGTGTGACGCTTCCCGTACCCATACCCGTGACAATTTCGGAAATTTGTGGGTTAATGTTTGGAACAAAACGTACATCATTGGTGGCCAGCACGTGGGTTAAGAGGGTGCATATGTTATTGACTGTTGTGCCAAAGAAATTAATACTTGGCAAGATCGTCCCAAGTAAGTTCGCTATCGCCTCACTAGCCTCCTGAATAGGGATGCTTCCACAAACGTTTCAGAGCGCGCACAAACGCCTAGCGTGACTACACACGGTTTGTCAACCCGAATGCATTGTTTTGCTCCTGAACTGCTGCCCCGGAACTTCTGATTTGCCCTGGAACCTCTTTTTCTGTTATTTGCATGCGTATCGTTTATTATCAAGACATGCCGAAAGATGGTACCTACTCATGAACCGTTCACGTTGCAGAACTTAATGCAGAAAGAATGCATGGGTGATGGCGTGTGGTTCGTCCATCCGGAGCACAACCGCACGTGGACCAACTACACTGCGTGCGACCAGGCGCCACCCTCACATGCCGTCATTCCGCGAGAACACCTCTCAATGCTCAACTACACCGACAGCGTGCTGATCCAGGTGAGAGCGGGGGGGGGGGGGGTGGAATAGGGTCCAATTTGGGGCGGCTAGCACTGCCGTAGGGTACGGCTGCCGAGGCACCCAACCCCTCGGCGCCCCACGCCAGCGACCGCCAACGGCCGGCTGCTACGTGTCGGTCGTCGGCAGCGGCAGCGGGAGCACCCCGGGGGCGCATGCGCAGTTCCGGTGCAGTAGCGTGAAATGCAGCCAACCGACGCCGAAACCAGCGATAAACAGCGGCGTCAGTTGGCGCGTGCACGCCCAGCATCACGTTGCGGTGCTATTGATCCATGTTTTGTGTGGACGGAAATATCAGGGGATGGTCGAACAGTGAGAGGACAACTAGGACTTCCACGCGCCCGTGCATTGTTGACGCCACGAATGCCACTACAGAATGTGACGGCAATAAACCGATCCATAAGTATGACAGCCAGGAAGTGTATGCTTGGCCGCTGTCAGTTTGTGACTGCCAATGGCAACCGCCATGAAAGGCTTAGGTTTGATTATGCCAAATACCTGAAACGAAATTATACCACAAAAACGGGAATTATACCAAACAAAATATGCCCAAAGTGAACGACGGAAAAGACGGCGGAAGCTGCTCGTGCTGGCCGCGATCGGGTGGCCGATACCGACAAGACCGAAGTGGTCACTCTTACAGGCTATTTGTTTGCCACAAGCCAACAAACAGCTCGAGGATATGTACAATGACCTGTGAGATACCGTCCGTCATAGTACCGCCTTGAGAACGACAGCATGGCCGACCCAGCGACTTCCATCCCATGAAAGGTCCGAATGCACCGCCAGGAAGCGTCGCGATTTCTGCCGCACATCCGCATATAAGCGCCTATCTCCGGCGCACACAGCACTGAGCGCATCTCTAGCGCTCATCTCTAGCGCACACAGCGCGATAAATACGTTGAGGACAGCAATAGTAAAATTGCGTCTTCACCACAATGCTGCACGTGCCTCCCAGCATGACTGGTTCGGCACCGCCGTGACCAAACAAATGCGCTCCAGATATACGAGAGGATGTTATTTTCTAGGCGGCTTTACCGCCAGCAGCAGCCAGGGTCTCTGATGAACAACTACGTTCGAATGGGAGACGATCTTAAGTGCCGGCGGCGCAGTGTGTCTGATATCCCTCGGTTGTTGAGTCAATGAAACCCATGTTACTTGTGCATCGCTGAAGTCAAATTTCTCACCTCAAACTTTGGTAATGTTGCATTTTCCAGACAACCTAAAGATGCTCCTCGAGATTCCTTTATTTCCATGTTAAAGACACGCAGCCCGTTAATATTCCAGTTGATATTTTATTTGAAATATTTTGATATTCCCATGCTTCTAATATTCGTACGGTGTACTCCCAGCAAGTATTTCGCATCAAAAGTATAAGGTGGCACTGGCCTCAGCACTTTCTGCTAGAACCATAAACATTGCAACACGTGGGTCATACCACGTTTTTTGACTCATAACGATTTAGAATGCATGTTCAAGTTACTGCTTTCGCTTTTAGCCACTCAATGTGAGGTCAGCGCTTTGCAAATTTGTGCTGGGTCCGTCATACTCAAGTTAAAGATGGCTACTCATTTGAGTCGTTTTGTCGTGCTTGACCTCGATGGCATTTAGGAGCCATTTATTCAGAATGGAAGAATCCGTCAGCTTCTGGAAAAATTAACCGCGCGCCATGTACATATATGCGCACTCTGACAAGCAATCCACGATATGAAGGGGAAGGTAGTATTAGTACACTCTCAGCTAGTGTTCTCAGGAATCAGTGACATCTGGCGAATGCCGAATGTGGAACTGGCCGAAATGTCGTTTGCGTACTAACACACTAGACGAAGACAATGGTCCGTGCAATTATTTATCTGTGGAACCTGGGCATGTGCTGACTGCTCACAATGGCCCGGGCCCCAGGTGTGGACACCGGTCATCAAGCACATCAGCCGGGTGGGGTACAGCATCTCGCTGACCGCCCTCCTCGTCGCCATGGCGATCTTCTGCAGCATCAGGTGAGCGCTGCTGCCCACCGCCAGCCAGGGTTCACCGGGCGCTCCTTGGCAAATGGAATGTCTCAGTGAAACTATTCGTGACTTTTGAACGCGGAATGTTGGTGCTTCGCTGCTGATAGCCTTAGCGATGTTTCTAAGCAATGTTTAGGTTCCCGTTGTTATGAATGTCCGACCCGCACCATATTTAACCCCTCTTATGATAATCACCTGATGTTCAAATAAGCGATGTTGCTATTGCTCGCGGGGACTGTCGCCTTCAACATCTTGCGGCTGCTTTCCTCAAATTGCCCTTATCCTCATCAAAAGGGCGTTCAAACGTTCCAAATAAATGGTCGAAATGAAAGACGTTGAGTCCTGACGCGGTGATTTGTGATGACAAACTTTTATATCGAAATGGGCATTATCAGATCACCTTGCCCTGGGGCCCCGCCAGCATGGCTCACTAACTGAAAATTGCAACGCGGTCTGTATTGTGTTTGTGATCCTGGTCAATGGTCTGTGATCAATGGTCTGTGTCTGTATGTGATCAATGGTCTGTGTCTGCATGTGATCTTGAGTTCCTGCAGATGTACAATACATTATTTCTGACCACAGGAAAGTATCATTCGGGTCATATTGACCCGGTTAGCTCTTTATTTTGTCATCCCGGGCGGTATATAAATTGAACTAACTTGACCTCAGATAAACTCTGTTTCCTTTTATTGTATCACTGTATATCATTTTATATTATTTTTGGTCAGCCTAAATTTATATTCTTGTCACTAACACATCAAACGTGCGTGATGGTCAAAATCATTATTCGATTCTGTTACATTGTCCCAATCATTTAGCGAGACAGAAGTTGATAGTTGTAATAGTTTTGAGCATGGTGGGCTCCGATAGCTAACGACATAATGCTCACAGCGGTAGGACAACGCACCTGACTTATCCAGGCGCTTTACTGCGAAAAATGGCGCGGGTTCAAAACGATCACGACTTCCCTCCCATCCGCGTGCCTAAGCCAACGAAAACTTCAACGCTCATTGGCGGAGTTTTGTTTCAAAAGCGAGAAGTGCGCCCCGTCCAGAATATTTTCTGCATTTTCTTTGCTCTAATTTGCTGTTCATCAGCATACACGAGTACGTCTTTTGACCCCTGAGAAGTTGAGCCTACATTTTCCTTCCAGCCTGTTGGGTTTGCGTTGATCGGAGGCATTAGGCTTCGGGGTTCAGGTATCAGTAAAGCGACAGTCCGTCCGTCGACAATCGTTAACGCCTTCAGCCCGTCGCCACGACAGGCCTAATCCAATCCGACTGGCGCGGCTCATACGACAGGTGACTGTGTGTGTCATGATTGCGCTCTCGGAGAAGATTGTGGTCACTGCTTTGCATCGAACAGGATTGTGACCATAGAGAAGATGATAGCCCGACAGTATGCAGCGAAACACGTTTGGATGAGGTTTAGCTCCCACCGGTACCTTCATTTTAACAAACCAACAAATCCCGCCTCCCAAAAAAGTACCGTTTTGGCGTTGACGCAAGAAATCCCAGCTGACGTAGGGGAGCACTGCCGCCGTTCGACCATCCAGACACCACCAGGCTGAGACAAGTCTGTGGCGTGTGATGCGATTATGGAGCGAGCTGCGGCCCGCTCCAGGGCGAGAGGCACTGTTCCGCCATGGACGGACCCACGCCGCCGACCGACGTCCTACACCGAGTGGTCACCGAGTCACCGAGGTCACCGAGTGCCAGCCACCTGACGACTTGCAGCTAAAGCTTTTCCCGCACGAATGTCTTGTAAGCTTTTTGCGGGGGGGCCGGATGACGTTCCGAGTTCATCATTTTGAACGTGAACTCGCCTTTACAGCCACGCTGCATCTGCTCGTTACAGGAAGCTGCGGTTGTGCCCGAGGACGAATCTGCACACCCATCTGTTCGTCTCGTTCATCATGAAGGCGGTCATGGGGATCGCCTTGGACAGTGTGTCGGAGGAATTGGACGAACTTGGATACAGTGGGGTAAGGCGTGCCGTGAGCGTGGGGCCCATGAGTGTTGTTTCGGAGGAATTGGACGAACTTGGATACAGTGGGGTAAGGCGTGCCGTGAGCGTGGGGCCCATGTGTGTTGTGTCGGAGAACTGGTACGGCACTGGATACAGTGGGGTAAGATGTGTCGCAGGTGTGTGGGCCCATGAGCATTGTGTCGGAGAACTGGTACGGCACTGGATGCAGTGGGGTAAGACCTGCCGCGGGTGTGTGGGCCCATGAGTATTGTGTAGGAGGGCTGATACGACACTGGATACACGTTGACAATTTCGAACAATTTAGTCTGAACCTGTTGATTGGATGGATTTCTGAGATCAACGCCCAGAAGCTATGGAGGGCTTGTTTCTTGAGCCCTTCGTTCTACCATGCGATCAAGAGATTACAGATCAATGGCAGAATTTGGTGGCGGAAGTTTAATACGCCGAAACGCTCGGCACGGTCCGCCCTGACTTCTGACGTCACCTGAGCTTTTGCGCTGCTGCTACCACCGGACGCAGGTCATCTCAGTCGAGGATGAATAGTGAGTGTCTCAAGCGACTCGAACCCACCCCGTCACGGGTGGTGATAGGAAGGCAGACGCTTTATAACCAACTGATTTATCTGGACGGAGTCGGTACAGGTCTCGTATGCACTCTATACACGCTCTGGTACCTCGGTGGGCAAATGATGGCGAGACTGAAATCGGTGATGACTTAAGTTAGCTCCATCCCACTGGTTTCGGGCCAAGGCAACGAAAAGATTTAGCCGTATAGGGCAGCTTTAGGCCTTCCACATTGGCAATTTCGGAGCAGACATTGCCGTGCACTCGCAGAAAGTTAGGGCCGAACTAACAATGCTCTCTTGACGAAGTTTCTGGAAGTCGTTGATATCCGAAAACTGCAAATTAATCACGTGAGTTCAACCGTTCGTCTTGCGAAAACGTGACATATTCTTTATCTTGACGGGGTTACCCGCATAAGAAATACTGGATCTATCCTTCAAACTCTCGTGCGCATTTCAATTTATTGCATATCGTGAGCGATGAAATAACATAACCACCGTTACCTGAAAGAGACACGTGTATGCACGATGGGGTTTCCTCCGTTGTGCGACCAAAGCGACCAGCTGCACGGTCCCGAGCGGTGGGTGCTCCCACTCGTGCAGCGCTGCCCTACACAGCGAATGGTGGTACACATCGTGGACGCGGCCATTGCCAGAAAGGGGTGACGAGGGGTACCAACAAGACAGACACACAGGCATCAGTTGTGGTGCGAGAAAAGTTTAGTGGCTGTCTGAGACTGGGCATGCTCAGATTCCAGATGGCTGCAGCTCCACGTCAAGACACTGGCTCCCAGACCCGCCGGGTCACGTCTTCCGTGTTTCTCTTGCGGTTCCTCAAGTCTCTTCATCCCATATGTAAATCTTCCGTCTCCGTCTTGATGCGCGTTCGTTACCACTCGGCTTGCTATCATTTCGGCTCCCCTATGTTCTGATGTTTTCTTAGGTCACATCTAGTTCTCTCCTTTACTCTATTTTGCTCTCAGTTTCTTCTCTGTTCTTCCGGAGAGTTGTTTTTTCTGTGTTCTGTTCTCTTTTTATTTTCGCTCTTGCACCGTGAACTACAGTCCTGCAAGTTGCGAACTTTGGGTCGTTCCAGCCGTTGCTCTGCGAGTCTCCGAGTGCGCGAGGTTGAGATCCATCTGCGACCCAGTGTCCCAACCCAGCGTCCCGACGTCCCAACCCAATGTGAGCCACCATCCAATGCGACCTGACGGACGGCTTTGTCGTAGCTACGGCTTTCCATTCGAGAGCGCTTACCATCTCATGTAGCCAATCAGGGGGCATCATCCAGGAATGTGTCGCTGCCAAATGGCCTTGTTAATGTTTTTGAACCCACTCGCCGTTGCTGGTTCTGGCACGGCACCAGTTAGACGCTCTATCATTATAGCCCCCGACTAGCTGGTGACATTTTCGTCACCCCCGACCTCTAGCCGTTTTCTTTCCATTTGAGGATTGCAGATCTAAATCGTCGCACCCAGCAGGCCGCGCTGCATCCTCTCCTCGCAGAATTGCTTTAAAAGCATGAGTAGTTGTGCTCCTAGGTACTGTCGCAACTGAAATGCGTTTCGCATAAGGCGAATAACAGTTGTAGCTTTGCACTCGTTTCAATGTTCGAGTTGTTTTAACCTGTTTTACAAGCACCACTCCGTGTTGAAGATTTCATAAGCTGTCCCGTAGATGAGGAGCATGCCTACGGATAAAAACGAAACGTTAACGTTAACTGCGTGATTCACAAAACAAACTAGACAAGTGCTCTTAGAAAGAAAGTGAGGGTACATATGGATGCCCTAAGTCATGAGTGAAATGCACAGACTTGTGTTGCTCGGTAGGGTGCGCCAAAAGTAATGTCAAATGCTGCGTTCATAGTATATTTGTTCACTAGCGTGCAACATGGTCGGGTTAGAAGCAAAACTTATCCTGTGTCGTCAGGACTTGATCCTGTTCTGGTAATTGCAGGTTTGTGCGCGTCGTCGGGAGTAAAACGGTGCCTCCCAGTTCGTCCCATGGGCCTTCCCCATGAAATATTGGGAAAAAGTGGCATACGCGTCAGATAAGCGCCCGGGTGGCAGGTTGAAGCCGATGGGGTTGTGTGGGGAGCCAAATGACTTCCCTGAAATATAAAAAGTTAGAGAGCTAGAGACACCAAAATGGCAGGGTAGGTATGTCTCTATGTTAACTCGTTTATATCAAAGTTTTTAGCTTCCTGAGTGATGAACTCTGGGTTAAATAAGGTCAAAGAAGGTAAAGCTCCAGATCTGTATCTAAGCTGTTCAGCACTCATCTAACTCGACGAAGCTCCGCAAATAAAACTGCTCAGCGTACCTTACCCCACCTTGGCATTCACCTGGCTTGAAAGTGGAATGGCATCACCAGATCGAACCTTGGAATATTTCTGAAGAAGTCTGAAAGCAGATATCGGAGCCCGCTGGAGAATCTACAGGATTCTTTGACGAGAAACATGAATGATACAAGAGTCCCATGAACAATCAAGCAAACAGTGAAAATAGCTCGTCGTCATGGAAGATCCCTCCTCAGAATGTCATAACTGGACCAAGGCCCAGAAAGATTCGGAAAGCAGTACTCAGGCATTTGATCCTGAGAACGACATCTCAAATCTCGCCACATGCATGCAAACGCATTGTTTATGCATGCTTTTACAGCTATACTTTTCGCGACGTGTTTGGCCAGCTAGGGGATTCCTAAGCGCCGGACCGTTCTATGTGGCTTGCTAGATGTTCCAAGGAGCAGTTAGTTATTGATCTTATTGCTGGACGTGACCTAGATTGCGTCGAGTAAACTAATAAGTCCCTTGGTAGTCTGCTTTTGAGAAACGTGATTTTGAAAATGGGACTCCGGGGAGCAATACGTGGTTCGTAGAATAGTCCCAACGCACTGGAACAATCTTATGCTTCGAAATAAGTCCAGCACGTTCTTCACCTGAAATCTTGGCTGGTGTGCCACTCATCTCGTCTTGAAAGATTCGATCTTAGATGCTGGATATGGTTACAGTTTGACTTCGGAATGGCTCCATGTTGTAGTGCGGACTAGCGTAGAAAAACGAAAGCTGAAGTCAGACACTATTGAACCGTTGACCAATCCAAGGTAAATGTTCGGTAATGAACAGCTGCAAGAACTCTGCGTTGATATTTCTTGTACCATATGAGTGACGATGCGGTTGTGTGTGTTGTATTTTGCCCACGGACGTCCACATTGCTGTTTATCAGTTCCGATATTTTCGAGCACACGAACAAGCCGCGTGACTTTTTTCTCATAGAGAGCCATAACTGTGCGGAAATACGTTTGGATCACGCGCGGCACAACGAGATCGGTGTGACATAGATGTCATGCCGCAGCAGTCTGTTGAAACTATCAGAAAACGGCCGCGCTAATCTGCAGCAGTCTGTTAAGACTATCAGAAAACGGCCACGCTAATCTGCAGCAGCCTGTTAAGACTATCGGAAAACGGCCGCGCTAATCTGCAGCAGTCTGTTGAGACCATCGGAAAACGGCCGCGCTAATCTGCAGCAGTCTGTTGAGACCATCAGAAAACGGCCGCGCTAATCTGCAGCAGTCTGTTGAGACTATCAGAAAACGGCCGCGCTAATCTGCAGCAGTCTGTTAAGACTATCAGAAAACGGCCACGCTAACCTGCAGCAGCCTGTTAAGACTATCGGAAAACGGCCGCGCTAATCTGCAGCAGTCTGTTGAGACCATCAGAAAACGGCCGCGCTAATCTGCAGCAGTCTGTTGAGACTATCGGAAAACGGCCACGCTAGTCTGCAGCAGCCTGTTAAGACTATCAGAAAACGGCCACGCTAATCTGCAGCAGCCTGTTGAGACTATCAGAAAACGGCCATGCTAATCTGCAGCAGTCTGTTGAGACTATCAGAAAACGGCCGCGCTAATCTGCAGCAGTCTGTTGAGACTATCAGAAAACGGCCGCGCTAATCTGCAGCAGTCTGTTGAGACTATCAGAAAACGGCCGCGCTAATCCGCAGTGGCAACGCCTGGACAGAGATCAAGCCACGGTGAGACGTGGCTTTGTCCGGCCCGGACAGCTTTCCGCCGAATGAAGATCATACGAGAATCATGTCATAATTAACAGTTTATACTGACGCGTGCCTTTTCACGCGGTCCATCCTTGAAGGTGATCTTTACAAGTCACGAACGTGCTCTTCTTGGGCTGTGTGCTTGGCTGGGTTAAAAAGTTAGTTAATAGGGAGCACCTGTAGAGATTCAGCAGCATAACGCTGATCCGGATCGTTGCGAAGGTATCTTGCTGAACGATCAACAAAAAACAGGCATGAATGATGAATGTAAAAAACTTGAAGACCAAAGTTCCTGTTGATACCCTCGCTGCTTAATGCTTCAGAAATGCATGCCATGGAGGCTTCTCAATGCTTCACAAATGTATGCGATAGAGGCACAAGCACAAAACAACGTCTATGCGGTCTGAGCCAGCAAGCCTCCACGAAGTCGTTAATGAGCCGTCTACAGGCGACATGGAGTGATGTTGGTCTGTATCGGGCCCGAGTCGCCCGCAGGTGCGTCGGTTTGGCCGCGTCAGTGACTGATGGACCGCTGCTGCGATGTCGGTGGATCATGTCAGACAATGAGGTGGCCGTGCGGCCCGCCGACCCGCTCCATAGCTCTTCATTACCCGGCCGACCCTGGATTAGCTGTCCCGTCGCGGCGCATCTCATTGGCGGGAAATAGCCGGCGGAGAGTGAACTGACGCCCGCGCGTCAGCTGCGGCGTGACGTCACACCTGTTCAGACGTGCGCAGGCGTGCTCCCGTCTGGGCGTGCAACAGGAGACGGGCTGCTCGGCGGGCGCCCGTGTACGGTAGGCTTAAAAACCAATCAGGGATTTCACGCGCGGAAACGAAACAAACCTCGAGCATCTCTCACAGGTCGCCTGCGGACGAGATGCATGCCGCGCACTTGTTCGTGACTTACGTCAGCTCCGCCGCCGCCGCCGACCGCCCGCACTTTTAATAAGCGTGGTGTCTGAATAAAGGAAATACTCACATTCGTAAAGGTGTGAGCTTAGCGACCTTGAATCTGTACTGCGATGGAAAGTTCAGGATGGAGACCGAGTTGTTTATTTAGCGAATTCGTGAAAAGGCCACATGCCCATACCGTCTGCAGTGGTCACAAACCATGGCAGGGGTGCCCTTTCTCGGTCCACAATTACACAGTTAAACATAACAATTTCCTGAAACAATGGCATCTGGATGTTCTGTATTGTGCATCATCCGGTACAAATATTACAAATTTTGGTGAAACTTAATACGGTACGTTGTAATCGAACTGCGCATTTAGTCTAAAGTGGTTGAAATATTTGACTGGCTTATTGGACGATCGCCCGACAGAGCCATTTGTGCACCTTCGCCTGACCGGAGGGGCTGGCAGAACCCGTGCCAACTTTCGAATGAAGACCTGGAATGAGGATCCAACCGGAATGTACCCGCTGCCCACGCTATATACATGTTTCCGTTTTTGTTCCAGGTCGATAGCTAATTTTCCAGGCCGCACTAAACGCGTGAAATTGTCTTTATCGGAAATGACACGAAATATTCCAGCCGCTGAAATTTTCACTGTTTAACAAAAAGCAATTCCGCAAGCACACACACACAGCACTTTTTGCTGTCCTCCGGTGTCAGAAATGGTTCATAACGTGCAAATGATGCAAATGGTCCCAAAGAAAATTCAAGTGGATCTACCAGTAAATATGATAACAGCTTGTTTTGCCAACGGAGCCAATGCGTCATAAATGTCAGGAAGCAACAGCGATTTGCGCGTTCATCATCATCACGCTTTTAACTTTGTCCTTTTATTTTTGTTCTAAAGTTGTTGTCTCTAACTCTCTTATTTTTTTAACTCAGGGGGTCAAACTGACCCCATCTACCCGAGCGAAGGGTATTCAGCCGGCTGCCCGGGCGCGTGTGAAAGTTGGGAGCCCCGAAACCAAATTTGTAGGGACTGAGGCCCCACCCCGACTAACTGAACAGAAACCTCGCCGCTGAAATAGAGCTAACGTCGCTTAACCAACGCCGCATTTAATAATGGTGGTCGCTAATTTCACTTAGCTTACGCGGGATGCTTTCTGGCATTCGGGGTCCCGTCCGTGTTCCTGTTCGGCAAATGTTAGAATGGATGACTCGGGCCTCTCTCTCCCTCTCCCTCTCTCTCTCTCTCTCTCTCTCTCCTCTCTCTCTCTCTCTCTCTCTCTCTCTCTCTCTCTCTCTCTCTCTCTCTCTCTCTCTCTCTCTCTCTCTCTCTCTCTCTCTCTATCCTCTCTCTCTCTCTCTCTCTCTCTCTCTCTCTCTCTCTCTCTTCTCTCTCTCTCTCTCTCTCTCTCTCTCTCTCGCTGTCCGACTGAGGCGTGGCCCTCTTCCGTCAGAGCCTAGGATGCAAGATGGTGACGGGCATCTGGCAGTACTTCACCATGGCCAACTATTCGTGGGTGACCATGGAGGGTCTCTACCTGTTCTCCCTCATCTACCTTGCGCTGTTCTCCGACCACAGCAGCATCACCGCTTACGTCATACTTGGATGGGGTGAGTGCATGGTTAGGTCTTGCAGCCGAATTTAACGCGTGTCGATGTAGCCTTAGTGACGTTATTTCTTCAGTGCACCTGTGGTGTAATTTTGATCAGTGGTTCGTCAGGAGTTAACATTTGCTGAATTTACAGGCGTCTTTTCCGAGTTTTAAATAGCTGTGCTACAACGCACCGTGTTATGCTGTGTAAAACAAATAAACAGTGTGGTGTAAAAGTTTACAGTTTATCGCGAAGCTTTCATGCAATCCGCGAAGTTGTTTGAGAAGCACTGGTCATTTCGGCTTCGTCCGGTTATAGCCTTACCATGTTCTGTTTATGTGGTCTAGAAAATCTTTACGGAAAACCTCATGTTGGTGTGTACGTTTCAGGATTTCCCATCTGTTTCGTGGTGCCATGGATAGTTGTCCGTGCCTTGAAGGAGGACTACTATTGCTGGCGAGTCCACATCAACAAGGGATTCTTCTGGATTATCCGAGGGCCAACCGTGTTCCTGATTTTGGTAAGTCCCCTCTGCTGTGTCTTCTGGCCGGTCCACTGCGGATCAGCGCCACGTGCAGAGGTGTATAGCAGCCAGTCTCCAGCCTCACTGATACCCCTCTTGGGTTCGCACGCACAAAGCCACATCAACGAGAATAAAGCAGCCAATCGTGAATTCCTGGCAAGCCTGGTACAAGCCTAGTAGATTGGACCAACCAGTGGCATGCTGGGTTCGGGCCTGGTTACTGGGTGGAGGTCAGCGCCGGCGTGTGGCGGGAGTCGCGGTTACACGGCCGCCGGCAGCGTGGTCACCGACCGGCTGGTAGGCTGCACCGCCTGACCGGCGGTGGACCGTGTCCCGGTCACACGGCCACCGGCAGATTGGTCACCGTCTGGCTGGTAGGCTGCGCCTCCAGACCGGCGGTGGACCGTGCCCCGGTCACACGGCCACCGGCAGCGTGGTCACGGACCGGCTGGTAGGCTGCGCCTCCAGACCGGCCAGCCGCGCTCACAACTTCTGTTGGAGAAGCCCTCGGAGCTCAGCTGGCTCTGTGACCCTCGCTGACTAGATATTCGTCTTGGTGGCGATGGCAGCATCAGCTGTAACTGCCCTCGTCGAGGCGTCCGGCGGGAGGATTTGGTGGCGAGGATGATGTCGAATTGTCCCGGCGGCGTCTCCACAGGAAAGCTGGAAGATTACTGGCCAGACAGATGATCTGCTTCACCAGGTAAATAACTCCCTGTCAGCGTACGAGAAGATGCCTACCGAAACACCTTTGACGACTCGTGATGGTGGAGAGTCATGCACCATCGGCTCTTGCCGCAGACTGGAGCGGTGCTGCTGACAGGTGCTGCCGCTGCCGACAGAGGTGGTGATGACGCTCTTGATGCGCAGCCACCCGACCATTTGTCGGAGCCGTCGTTTGATGCGCTGAGTTTCCTGATGAGAATCGTGAAGCGCATTCGGGGCACGTTTCCGAGAAGCCTTCGTAATGAATATGTTGCAATCTCCCAGGACCGGAGCGTCGTGGGAAGAAAGTTGATGACGGTCGTCTGCACGCTGTACTTAGGATCGGGTCGCGGCGTCGGCGCTCCTCGCCCTGAGCGGCATCCCTGTCGTCTGTCCCGTTCTGCGCGACGCGTGCACTCGCTCGATAGGGAAGGGCGAGCCGAGCGAAAGGAGGGAGCCCACCCCCCCCCCCCCCCCCCCCTGATGCCTGCAGCGGAAGATCCAACAGGCTCATCGAGCATATCTACGTCTACCGGCGGATGGAGCAGCCTTGACTCGCACTAGTTTTAGTATCGCGACCAGTCGTGCATCGGTGCCATGTGAAGGAAGAGGGCGTATCGATGTAATGCTTAAAACAACTTTGCCTGAGCCGAACCACCGTGACCTTCTCCGAGCCGTGATGCTGTGGCGCTCGCGTTGGTGCTCCTGCTACGCGCTCCTGCTACGCGCTACGCGCCCGCCGCCAGCTCGTTCCGAGCGTTCAGGCCGCGCCGATACGAGTGGCCTCGAAGCCGTGGGCGCCGGTCGAGTGCTTAGGCACCTGCCCTGGGCCAGCGCTGGCGGGCGGCAGACCAGCTGCCCCCAGCAGCCGTCCGCGCCGTGCCAGGCGAGGCAGGCACACCCCCGACGCCATGAAACGAAAGAGCAGGGCACCCGGCACCGGGACGGGCACTCATTGCCTCAAGCCCAGGTTACTGTACCTTGCCGTCCACCTCCGTCATGGCAATCACGACCTGATGAGTCTCATCCAGACCTGGCTCAGGCCAATCTCAGTACCGACTGTTGATGCTGCCCGGGTACCAGCTGTGCCGAGCTGATAGTCCAGACAAGAGCGGATATTGCGGGGTGGCGCTGGCCCGGACAAGAGCGGATATGGAGGGGTGGCGCTGGCGCGGACAAGAGAGGATATGAGGGAATGGCGCTGGCCCGGACATGAGCGGATATGAAGGGATGGCGCTGGCCCGGACAGGAGCGGATATGAAGGGGTGGTGCTGGCTCGGACAGCAGCGGATATGGAGGGGTGGCGCTGGCCCAGACAAGAGCGGATATGATGGGATAGCGCTGGCCCGGACAAGAGCGGATAAGGAGGGGTGGCGCTGACTTGGACAAGAGTGGATATGAAGGGGTGGCGCTGGCTCGGACAAGAGCAGATATGATGGGATGGCGCTGGCCCAGACAAGAGCGGATATGATGGGATGGCGCTGGCCCGGACAAGAGCGGATATGAAGGGGTGGCGCCGGCTCGGACAAGAGCGGATATGAAGGGATGGCGCTGGCCCGGACAGGAGCGGATAAGAAGGGGTGGCGCTGGCTCGGACAACAGCGGATATGGAGGGGTGGCGCTGGCCCAGACAAGAGCAGATATGATGGGATGGCGCTGGCCCGGACAAGAACGGATGTGGAGGGGTGGCGCTGCTGGCCCGGACAAGGGCGGATATGAAGGGATGGCGATGGCCCAGACAGGAGCGGATATGAAGGGGTGGTGCTGGCCCGGACAAGAGCGGATATGGAGGGATGGCGCTGGCCCGGACAAAGCGGATGTGAAGGGGTGGCGCTGGCGGACCGCGACGGCATCAGCGCTGTCTCAGTGGAAACACCACTGCTGCTACGTTATTTCATTACTCTGGTCGGATCGATTCGTACACGATTTGGAACCCAATGCATTTCAAGGATGATGCGACTGAGGAGGCATCTACGGATGATTGCCTGCCCACAAGCTGTGGAACTGGTAGTGTGGAAAAAGCTGGCTCTTTCCGAGTTAAGATTCCGGCATTTCGTGCGGACGTATTTATTGTTTTGTACATAAGCTGGTGCTCCACATTAACACATGGCTATTACTGCCATTAGTCAGAGAGATAAAACCGGGAGTCAAAAACAACGGAAAGTGATGAAAGGGATATAAGTGAAAACGAAGAAACATGCACATACATGCATACACAAACGGTATAAAAGAATTCGTTTCGCACATAGACGGACTTGATAGCGCGCTGAAAATCTGTCGGATCCAGTCGTCTCACATGCACTGTGTGCACTGTGTGCACTCACAACCGTTTCAGGAGACGGGCCGCTCTGTATGTGCAGGACCGCAATCCTGTCCCGCGCGCACAGCCGGAGGGGAGGGGCAGGTAATCATCAATGCGGGTAGAACGGTCACAGATCTGCGTGTCGGCGTATGCTTGAAATGAACAGGCGAGATCGGCGGTCTCACTGAGATTACGAGCTTCGATGGCAGTTGGCGCGTCACGCGTTTGGCAAGGCGTGGCAAAGTGCAGGTCATCCCGCGCGAGACACGCGGTCATGCATCCGGAGGTCAGCAACTACTCCGGTAGCAAAGTTAAGTAATTTCAGCAGTCTGGTGTCGTTGACAACTGACTCCCGGCCAAAAACTGAAATGCAATGTGTTACGCGCGAGATGACTGGACCCTGCACGATTGCCAGCGTCACCCGCGGGAGGAAATGTCTCAGGTGGCGGAAGCCGCTTAGGAGGCCGATGAACCTCTTGACTGCATCACTGACTATGCGTCCCAGATCAGGTGGCGGAGACCGATCAGGAGGCCGATGAACTTCTTGACTGCATCACTGACTATGCGCCTCAGATCAGGTGGCGGGGACCGATCAGGACGCCGATGCACTTGTTGACTGCATCACGGACTATGCGTCCCAGATCAGGTGGCGGCCAGATCGCACGCCCAAGTTTTTTACGGTCTGGCTCCGCACGGTCTCCCCACCGATCTGTACGCTGACAGTTGAGAGTCCGTGGTTGTTCTGTCTGGTGCCGGGGAGAAAAAATTCGGTTTGAGATGCGTTGAGCTTGAGGTCGTGGGATGAAACCATAATGCTGGGGAGGGCAGGGTTGTTCCGGTTACGTATGACATCGGATATAAGGATTTCGGCGTCCTCAGCGCACTGGGCTGCTGAGCGTCTTGCGCGTTAAGGCTGAGGTCGTTGAGCAATCTTGCGAATGAAAGAGAATTTTTAAGGATCATTTTGTGACTAACACACTAATTTAAGTGGAGCTATCAAGGAAAATTTATTTTCGACGCCACCATCAGATTGCTATGCTTTTCTGACACAAAAGCGCGTTTTCTCAAGTTGATGTCGCTTACAATGTTTTAAAAGCCTTAATTTTTGCATTATTCGTTAAACCTTCCATGGGAGCAATCAAATGATATCTGTGGATCCGCTATAAAACCGCAGAGATAGCTGTGAGTTCGCTATGGAACCGCAGAGATAGCTGTAGGTTCGCTATAGAACTGCATAGTGGGGATACGATCAACCCGGGCTGACCGAGCGGCTCGGCGCAGCGCTCCCGGCCGGCCGGGAGCTTTTGATCGGGGTTTGATATCGCATCCCCACTGTGCGGTTTTACAGCGGACCCACAGCTATCTCTGCGGTTCTATAGCGTACTCACAGCTATCTCTGCGGTTTTATAGCGGACCCACAGGTATCATTTGATTGCTCCCATGGAAGGTTTAACGAATAATTCAAAAATTACGGTTTTTAAAACATTATAAGCGACATCAACTTGAGAAAACGCGCCTTCTCTCCCGCGCACAAGGGCATCGGTCGTCTCGGCTGAGGCTTAGTTAAGGGCGCGAGCTCTGTCTGAATGGGTGCTCCCACGTGCGCAGTGATTATGAAGTGTTCATACGCTTCGAAGGGCAGGGTTTGCGTTAACCCGTTTAACCTGAAGCCTTCAACGGCCAATAAAGGGCTGCGACCACTCACCAAATTGTTGGCCACCGTTCGCTTCTAAGGCCCGCGTTGGTCGTTGACAAGCTATGCATTGAATGCAGATAGCAGGCCCTGAAGAAGGATTCTGGGCCGGCCATATGTACCAGAGTCAGATGTGGGCGGGTCAGGCAGTGCAGACTGAGGAATGTGGGCGGGTCAGGCAGTTAACCGAGATCAAGAAGTATAGAAGTAAAAGAAAGCCATGGTCCATGCTGGGAAATATGCGGTCGGACGAGGCGAGCAGAGCAGACCCCGTCGAATGGCGAAGACGGACGGCGAAGACGGAAAAAAAAGACGGAAGACGAAAAAAAGACGGCATGCCCGGTTAGAATGAGAGTAGAAAATGATCGCCCGACATGTAGCGGACCAACCGAGCCGTACTGGAGAATGTGGCGGGTCAGGCAATGACATTAAGCCATAAAGGCAATCGCTTTAATACTGACTATAAGGTAATTTTAAGGGCTCATATACCCGTGGCTGTCGTAATTGAAGCATGGTCCCATTCTCCAGGTATATATGGCTCGGCGTTTGCCGCTGATGTCTCATTCACCGTAGCAGAGTCAAATGCATCAAACCCGGCACGCGCAGGGCCACATATGCCTGGGAAGTGAGGCGATTTTTCGTACTGTCGAATTACAAAGGGCCGCGGTTAACGGAACCCTGGAAGTTAACATATGGTCATTGTTAAAAGGGCCGCATTTATGTCACAATTTTCGGATGCATGATTCACCCACATCTTGCCCACATCAACGGACCATAATCAGACGTGCAAGCGCATGTGAGCCTAGGCGTGAGAACTGCCTGACAAGATATAATTCGGAAAAGTTTTGTGGCAACCTTAAATCATGTCGAGCGGTGGTCTAATACTCATGTGATATCGCCTGTATACTGCTGACGATTAGAAGCGAAGCTTTCGACTGCCGCGGGTGCCAAGCCAAGCCCGCGTTTGTGGCGTGAAACTCGGTCTCTTTCGCTGAGCAAGCAACCGGATGGCTGGAGTCAGTGTTTGAGTCCGGAATGGCTGGAGTCAGTGCTTGAGTCCAGAATGGCTGAAGTCAGTGCTTGAGTCCAGAATGGCTGGAGTCAGTGCTTGGGTCCAGAATGGCTGGAGTCTAACGCCGATCTACGCGGTCGCCTTATTGGTTTTGGTTTGCCCAATGTCGACGTGATGGCAGCACTTCAATACGTAAACCGCGTTCATGCTGATGCACTATTTTGAGACGGGCTCACGAACGTATTCATCACCGCAACTTGGCCTGGTTGGCACTGAAACAGCGTGCCAGAGTTCGATGTGCGGCCATGTCTGCGCACCAGGCACTCCTGTCTTTAATTTCACGAGCTCTCACGGCATGTTCTGACCACCAGGTCAACGCCGTCCTCTTCGTTTGCATCGTGCTGGTATTGATGCAGAAGCTGAACGCGTCTATCTCCGTGGAAACCCGCCGATACAGGTACAGGTAACTGACCTTTCTACATCTCGAGCCCATGTGCTGTAGATCGCGATGGCAGAGGCCAAGGCTGCGGCCGTCTGCCGGCATGTGACCTGTAACGGTGTGGATGGCTGCTTGGTGTGCACATGCATTATTGAGCTGTCTGAACAGTGCAGCGCGAGAATGTTTGGAGCCACTTCAGTTGGAGCGGGAGGCGACCAGGTCCGAGTGCTTGCATGGTCAAATCACGTAGCTTAGGTCAGGAGATAGTTTGAGTTCATTAACATTGCAATGATTCCAAATCGCTGTGCCAGCTTGGTTTGTGTGTGCATGCCTGATCAAACGAAGAGTAATGTATAATTGCGCATACACAAGTGATGCATTCTGTTTTACATGTAAGCAAGTTGTTGGCAAATTTTCTACGTCACCATCTCCCCTCCAGACACACCTGCATTTTTGAGTCAATTGCGCGAATCTAGTATATCACATGAGTTGAATAAATTTGGCCGAAGCAAAAACCTTGTATTATTTCATCAGAATGTTATAGTGTTTCTTCCTCATTTGTCATGGTAATTATATCACGTCATCGTATCAAATCGCATCACGTTTTTGTGAGCGGTGTGATTTGTGCGCTGCAGTATTTCTACAGTGTCGTTCCCAGGGCAGCTGCGGGAGCACGGTACTCCAGTGGCGTTACAACGTTGAGGCGCTGCATTGCCATTACCGTTGTGCGCAGCAGGTTGAAGCTATTGAAGACATTAAAGAAATGTCTCTCAATAGCTGTGAAGATATGTTTTCAAACTCTATTAAATGCATTAAAGCAAAAGACGACATTTTTACACTTTGAGGAAATAACTATGGTGTTTTTGTTCGAAACGACGTGTGGTTTAAAGGCTGCTCTCCTGCATCAAGCTTATCTTTACTTCCATATTTTGTTTTGTATGGGTACCGAAAAAAACGGATTTGTTTCCCAACTTAGTTTAGCGACATAAGCCGGTGTCACTGCCCCGTCGCTGTGGGTAGATACGAACTAATCTAGTTAAGCCGCGACCACAACAACTTTCGATAACCTCATTCTGGAGATGCGGCGTCAGTACCCCCCCCCCCCCCCCTCCCGCCGTCGGAGGAATAGAGAACGTTATTATGTTATGTCAAACGAGGTAGGTTTGGAACCTAAACTGTCTCACCTGTGCAGTTCCACCGAACCATGCATTCGCAGTCGGACATAATTAGACAAACATGGCTTTTGGTCATAAAATTCGTCTTCGAAAAATTAATCGGAAAGTCCTGTTAAGCCAACATTGTATGGTTCTGTGATTTTATTTTTTCCCGATTGAGTCATGGCGCGCTGCAGTTAGGCTGAAACCGAATGCAGCTCTGGCATTCATTTTACAGGAAGAGGGGGTGCTTGGGTGTAATATTGACAAAGCTGGGCACATGTGGATAGGTACCTGTTATACGCCTAGTTAGTTACTCGTTGAACATTCTAATGTTTCTCGAGCAGCGTGTAACGGGTGCTCCCATGATCTGCTGGTTGCTGGAAGACCTTGAGTCTTTTGTCAAACGACAATTTTTAAATCTTCCCCAACGAAAATGTCTCACGGACATGGCCAAAGCTGGCGTATAAAGACACTGCCGATCACAACAAAAACAAAACAGCGCGTGACCATTTTTTGCGAGGTTATCCATAATGCTAAATGTATTTCCCACGTCATCATGTACTCCACTCGTCATCGGAGAGTCAATAAATTTGACAAACATATTTCCTTAAAGTGTGAGGTACCGTGCGTGAGGTGGTCAAAATTGATCCTCGCCCTGGTAGGGTGGTGGTCGGTGCGCACGTATACATGCTCAAAATACATCAACTATGTGAACAGGGAAGACGGCTGTTTATCTTTTGTGCCGCTGTAATGTATTGTCTCGCACATATGAGCGTGCATAGCTAAAAAGGTTACAATGCCGAAAAATTTGAACTTTTTCCTGGCAAATTGGGGTCAAATGTTGGCTCAGCGGTAAAAAAATCGTGACATTTAGCTGAGAGCAATCCACTGGTGTTTTCCCTATGCTTCACCTTGCTTACTTAAAAAAAACGGCAGCTGGTCACATCCACCACCCGCATCAGTCCTCGTTATAAAAACAAACGGCGAATCAGAGTTAGTGTTAATGTTCGTTTTAGTTTTGACAAGGTTTGCTCCAAACCTTTCGATGAGATGGCTTTCTGGAAGCAGTGCCCTGCTCCGTAAGGCACTGCTGCATGAGTCCTGTCCTTTACCATCCGATCGCGAAATTCCCTGCTTACGGCAGAATTTTGCGAAAGCTAACGTGTCGTTTAAACCAAGTGAGTTACCAGGACGAACCCAATAACCGTGCCGAGAGCTCAGCTGGCTAGAGTGCCTGCCTTTTGATCCACTCACCCGTGGCGGAGTCGCCTCAGGCGCACTCTGTTTGCCTTCGCCAAGTATGGCCTGCGGCCGGTGGCAGCGGCCGCGCTAAAGGTTAGGTGACGTCAGATGGCAGGACGGACCATGCCAGCCATTGCGACGCGTTAAACTTTCGGCAACGAATTTTACCGTTAGCCTAGAATTTCGCGATCGGATGATAAGGGTCAGCACTCACGCAACAAACACTGCTTGCCGTTAGCGCTGATCTCAGAAATTTACCTATTAATATCAAAGACTTGGACTAAATATAAAACAAAAATACAAGTACGAACTTGCGGTTAATCCAGATTACCTCACTAGCCCGGACGAAACTTTTGATTAAAACTGATTAGCGCAGGTTATCTAAGGGGTGTAAATGAAGCCAAAAATTGGTATGCTCATTAACAAGCTAACCTCGATTTCAGATTTCAGTCAGCTTAGCCTGGGTGCGTCAGCTCATGGAAGTGGGTTCTTAAGTTCATAAAGCTGGGAGAGTCTCCGCTGGGCTCAAGCCCATTTCAGGTCCCAAAAGTTTTGCACAGTTGGCTGCTAATTATACCCAAATCGGATATTTGTTTGCATTCCTGTGCTTACTTCATAAGTATTCGGGTGTTTCCATATATTCCCGTAATGGTTGGGTGTTACAATTAAGTATCCGAGTGTTTCCGTATATTCCAGTAATGGTTGGGTGTTACAACGTACTTCGAATCCGGATTTTCTGGATAACATTTAGAAAACCATTGTGTGAATGCTCAGCACTGGCCATGGCCTGTTTGGTATCCGTTTTTATACGTATTGCTGCGTAATCACTGGTGCTTCATAATACATTGCGCGATGATATGCACTTTTCATAAACAGAGTGGGTGCCAACATTTTACGAGTGGATTTTGAAAGCAAATTATGACACTGACGTTAGGCTGACAGAATACATTTTGGGATTTTACCAAAGCAAAGTTACTCTACCGGAATACTGAACATAGTCCCATCCCAACATCAAGTGGCATGCTCACCTTTTCGACACTGTTTTGAGGCAAACAGTGTTCTGGTTTTTATCTAGATAGCAACACTCGGAGAGGTTGGATTTCGGACTAACTATGGGTTGCGTCACCCATGCCCACACCAGCAATACCTTGGCCATTTTAAGTCTCATTTTTACAGCCAAGCAACGCTTTAGTGAGAATGCAATAGCAGGAGGTAACAGGTGAAATGTTGTGTAATTCGGGCCGCTATTTTCACAGCCAAGCAATACTTTAGTGAGCATGCTGTAGCATGAGGTACCAGCTCAAATTTCGTGCAATTCTCGCCGCTATTTTCACAACCAAGCAATGCTTTAGTGAGCATGTTGTAGCATGAGGTAACAGCTCATATGTCGTGTAATTCGGGTCGCCATTTTCCGGTATGTGCGGCGATCGTTGCCCGGCTTTGCATCTGTGTGATGAAAGCTGTAGCAGCTATCTAATTTGACACGTAACGGGACGGACCAACGGCTTCAGGATAAACGTGGGGTAATTTCATCACGTACCTGGAAATCATACCGCTTGCCAGCGACGGGGTATGCAGAAAACATTCCAAGCAAATGAAAGCCTACAACGTATTCCGAAAACTTGGCTTACTTCTGACTAAACGTAAAAGCCTTAGCCACAACAGTGGCCTCCAACCTGAGCCTGAGCCTGGACAGCAACATCTGTGCACCTCCATCCTCTCTTCGCTTCTTTTGCCCCTGACTAGGATGGACACGGAACATCTCATGCCGGCGCGTTAACCCACAAGTCATCGCGCACTTTCGCCACGTCAAGCGCCAGTCACATTACACGCGTGCGCGGTGGTGGTATGTTCGTACCGACGCGTGACGCGCCGACAGTGGAGGTACGCGTGTGCTAGCACGTTACACGCGCGCGCGGTGGTGGTGCGTGTGTACCGACACATGACGCGCCGACAGTGGGGGTGCGCGCGTGCCAGCACGTGACACGCGCGCTGGTGGTGTGCACATGCCGACAGGAAGCTGGCGCGCTCCACGCTGGTGCTGATCCCGCTCTTCGGCTTCCACTACGTCTTGTTCGTTGGCTTGTCGGCCTTCATGAACGTCAACCCGATCGTGGAACTCATCTGGCTGTTCGTTGACCAGCTGTTCGCGTCATTCCAGGTGAGGGTTGCCTGCTGTGACTTGACGAGCGCAACGCAGCTGTTCCGTTTGATTCTGAGCTTTGGCGTCAGAATGCTTCTACTGTGTGGTGTCATGGAAACACCGCAGGTATTTCACGCTATTTACCATTGGCTAATAAGTGCTTTGTGTTGTTTTCAAATGTTTTACAAATCGCTGCTTTCTCTAAAATGCAAGAATCCATTGGAATTTGTCATTTCCGCCGGTTAGGGTTGTTAAATGGCGTAAGCAAATAAAGTACAGGCTAAGAGCAGCCTCCACATAGAAAAGTTGTGAAAAAAGAGAAGAGGGAAATAGGAAATGTACATTGTTGTAATCAGGGGAGCTCCACTTCAATGGTCGATAACCCCGTGTACATGGATTGACAACGGATGCCAGATTGTCTCAAGTATTTGGTAAAGCTTGAAAATACATCAAACCTTGGCGACTTGGTTGCAGCACAACCAGAGTCTAGTTCCGATAGTAAAGACATGATGTGTCGATTTGCTCAAATACCTTTGAGTAAATTTCGGACATCTTGCACTTTAGACAGGAGTGGGAAGAGTATGGTCTTTTGGCCAGCATTCGTGCCCGATCATTGTATTTTCTATAGCAGCACAGCTGCTTTCGAAGGATCGGGCTTGCTGCCGTTATGGAAATTTCCACAGATTACAATTTTAGCTTACTTCTACAGTTTTATCTTGCCTCCACGCATATCGGTCACCGGATAGCATAACGGGACTGCAACCTCGACGCTGATTGGCTACCTTCAACGCGGAGTCGAAGCGCAGGCAGACGTGCTTTTCTCAAATCTTGAACCTTGCGAACCCGGGCGGAGTGGGTGGCCTCCTGTGCGGTTGTGGTGCATTTATTCGGTAGTGGTGTTAGAGAAAATCTGAACGCCAGCCCGCCGCCGGCTGGGCCGGCTCGGCGTCCGCCAAGGAGAAGCAGCGTCGGTCGAGCCGTGTCGGCGTCGGCGTCGGCGACGGCGACGGTGATGGTGACGAGGCGGACAGAACAAAAGCGATGTAGATACACAGTTCCGGCGGGTGCGACGGAAACAGAGGGCAGAAGAGACATTTAACAACAGTTAGAAATCACTAAATAAGGCGAATGGTTAAACTTAACACAACTGGCCGAAACGGCATGGATATACAGCGGAGCGAGTTGCCGGGTCTTAATTATACCACGCACTGCTTATTTGGCCTTAACACAGCTGGCCCAGATTTTGACCACATTCAAAAAGGCAAATATAGGATACAAAATTTAACTCAGCTGCGAAATTTTTGAGCCGTATATGGATACTGATGACCAGAAACGCACGCAACAACAGCGCAAGCATTGCCTGCAGCGTGTACTCAAACAGCGTCACCGTCGTTAGTTGTTGAAACGATCTGATAGTTGAAAAACCGCTGGTACGCCTCGCTCGATCCCAGAGCGCATCCCTTCCCACCGGGCACGTCACGAACGCTGGCCGTCGCCGCGCTGGCCGGGGCGCAGCGCCTGCAGTGCGAGGCGCGCCTGAAGCGCGAAGCGTGCCTGCAGCGCGAGGCGTGCCTGCAGTGCGAGGCGTACCTGCAGCGCGAAGCGCGCCTGTAGCGCAAACGTGCCTGCAGGGCGAGGCATGCCTGCAGCGCAAGGCGTGCCTGCAGCGCGAGGCGTGCCTGCAGCGCGAGGCGTGCCTGCACCGCGAGGCGTGCCCGCAGAGGCCGCCGGCCATACAGGCGACTGGTCCGTTCCGCGTCGGTCGCAGGACCCTCGCCGGAGACCTCCCAAAGCTCGAGTGGCACGAGCAGCGCCTGCTCCGTGGGCACTGTGGGCAGACTCTGGAGCAGGGCCTGCAGCGGGTGGCCGCGCCCGGCCGGTAGCCATGCGCACACGCGAGCCGGGGCCCGTTGATGGCCGCTGCCAGTCGCTCGGTCGACAGAGCGGCTGGTGTCGCCACGGCCGCCTCCATGGCGCAGGACAGGGCCGACCCAGTTCGGGGCTGTTCGTCACATGCCGTTCAGGTGTCTATGCGGATGTCATGCTCGCGCCGGACGAGCTCCGCGACGCGACAGAAACTTGCAGTTCCAGGCGTAGGGCGCTAATCTACCGGACGGCAGCGGTCAGTTCCAGGCGTAGGGCGCTAATCTACCGGACGGCAGCGGTCCGTTTTTCCGCCATGACGACCGACGTGTTGAGCTCCCCACCCTCGTACTCCAGCCGGAAGTAGGCGGCCGCGCCGGCCGCCAGCTCAGATGCGTCGCCGAATTCCGGCAGCTGTTTGTCCGTCGGGAGTTCCGTCGGTTCGGCGGCACCGGTCGACCTTGAAGTGACCCAGTCTGGGAAGAACGCTGATCGACAGCCGCAAGACAGCCGTCAGTTTATGGCCTGCGATTGTCGCGTGCCACTCGCACCCGCACCGCTAGATGGCCTGCAATGTGGCGGCTTCGTTGACGTTTTCCAGCAAGTTCAGATCATCGTCTACGTAGACTCGCGAGTGCACGGCTGAGGCTGCTGCCGGACAAGCTCAGCAGGTCTTCGGCGCACTGCCGCGGGGCGTTATCGGTCGAGCAGAGAGATGGAGTCGTTCAAAGGACCAACGCCTGCATTTGATGATGTCGGGCGGCTTCTCTCGGGCGTCACCTCACCGCAGGGGTCGTAGAGCAGGCTGAGGGAGCGGCGTCAGGACTCCGACGGGACTCAGTCAGGTTCGGTCCCGGCGGAGGACTGTCGTCGAGCGGCGCACCGCCGTAACGCGCCGCAGCGCCGCCAGTCCCGGCGGAGGACCGTCGTCGAGCGGCGCACCGTCGTAATGCGCCGCAGCGCCGCCAGTCCCGGCGGAGGACCGTCGTCGAGCGGCGCACCGTCGTAATGCGCCGCAGCGCCGCCAGTCCCGGCGGAGGACTGTCGTCGAGCGGCGCACCGCCGTAACGCGCCGCAGCGCCGCCAGTCCCGGCGGAGGACCGTCGTCGAGCGGCGTACCGTCGTAATGCGCCGCAGCGCCGCCAGTCCCGGCGGAGGACTGTCGTCGAGCGGCGCACCGCCGTAACGCGCCGCAGCGCCGCCCGTCCCGGCGGAGGACCGTCGTCGAGCGGCGCACCGCCGTAACGCGCCGCAGCGCCGCCAGTGCCGGCGCGCTCGTCGGTCCGCTGTGGCTTCCGAGTCCTCGGTCACTCGGGGGCAGTTTACGTACTGTGGCCTCATGAAGTGCCCGGGAGGCTTTCGTGCCACCGACCGACCGCGGCGAGTTATCACGGCCCAGGGAGCGCCGGAGGGTCACTGTCGCGCGTGTGGAGGTGCAATGGGATGGATTGCATCGTTTGCGATGGGCAAGTCAACTGCCTTTGACGTGACCTCTGCCAAGTTGAGGTCAACAGCTTGAGGTCACTTCCGCTCCTTCGTCGTCTACTTTTCGCTGGCCCAGACACGTTGATGCCTGACGTTGTGCGGACGCCACTGATGGGAAGATTTCGTTCCGCTTCTGTGGTTGCATATGCAGCTTGGCGCATTTGGAGACGTACCCTGAGCGACCAGCAATGGTGCCCAGACGCAGGGGCCCGGTGCGGCCCTGTAGCCCCAGGTCCGACGTCAGCTCCTCGGTGACCGCGGACACCTCTCTGCCGAGGTCCAGCACGGCGCAGGTGGCACGCTGTGCGGACCATCTGCCGCCCGCGGTCCTCAAGGGCCACGGACGGTCAGCGGCATTATTTGCAGCATGGCGCTGGTGCTGGTGGCTGCGCACATGGTGCCGACGTGTGTAGGGCTATCCTCTGCTGGGTCTGGCACACCGGCCAACTGAGGCGAGAACATCCGCGGGACTCCTTGAAACATTGGATGACGTCCCTCTTAGAGCCGCGGTGTCGCCTCGTGCGGCCTTTTAAACAGGCAGCGCGCGCCACTTGTCCGTCAGCCGGGCAGACCCGGCACGGTCTATGGTGTGGCACTGCCTCGGGGCGACCGCCGACGCTGGCCCCTACAGACGGGCAGTCAAACGCTGTGTGTGCTTGGTCGAACTTCGTACATATCCGCCCCGTTTGTCCGCGCCGCTGGGGTCCTGCTGCGACCGTCACCGTAGACGCACTGTGCGTGCGTCGGTCGCGTGACCGTGACATAGGCTGGTCCTTGTACTTGTGGAGGTCGTCCAGTCCCGAAAAGTCGACGGCACGTGCTGCGTCAACGCGGCCAGGTGTTCAGTTCGGGAAGCGTCGGCCGCGCGGGCCAGCTGCTGACCACCTGCTCGCACCAGCGCGCCAGCCCACGCCGTGGGGAGCTTGGAGTACGTTTCATCGAAACTTTTCAGTTTAACCTCCGGTGTTCCGGGCAGTTTTAGCACAGTACCGCGTATTAGGTGACGGGACGGGAGAGCCTGAGTAACTGGAATGCTTGAAATGTTCGTGTAATGTCCTTGAACTGTGATGTTCGTGGTAAGAAATTTTCCAAACTTATACAACCCATATAGCCTAAACCGGCTTGCATGCAACTAAAAGCTGCCGCATATCGCAAACTATTTTTTGTTGTCCCGCTCCTGTCACACCTCTTCCAAACCATGACCAATATTTGCAGGCTGGCTTAGCCTGGAAAAAGAGTTCGAATGTCAAAAACATGTACGGTACTTACGGAGTATTATGTGGGACAAGATTAACGCAAAACTAATAGCAGTGTATGTCGAAACCTAGCGTACTGGTGTCAGGGAAATTTTCTGCATTTTCGTGAACGCCACGCATCTAGAATCAGTTTACAGCATGCCCTCTTTGCACCATCTGTTGGTAGCCCGCGGTCGCGTTTTGATCTAAATGCGCATCATTGGAATTCTAAACCAGGTTTCATAATCGCTGGACAAATCTGGCCGAAAATTCTTGTCATCTCCGATGGCTTCAATAATTGCATCAGTACCATTTTCACACTCGTAGGACATAGCTACCGAAAGAAGGCTGTTTCCAGCTATAGCCAATGTCAACAAAATAACCTCACCGGGCGTAAGCTTTGGCCTTTCAGAAACGACGATGATGCGACGTAGGGTCGACAAAGCCTTGGCTTAGCTGGATCTGAGGCATGGGGATGTCTGGCTTTCCCTTCGGCTTAAGTCTGCCGTGTCCTCGCGGGATATCTCGTCCGTGTTCCACGCCGTATTGGCAATCTCTGGTCAGCGGAAAATCGGTATTTTCAAATTCACAGCTCCTGTCTTGTATTGAAACATCCCGCATGTGTTCCAGCGTCGGGCACTGGATCCATATGGTGATGTAAACTTTTGCTTGAATGTTTCCCGACATTTTGACATTTTCAAGAAATTGGTGTCATCGAAGGCTCACATTTACCTGATGGGACTGGAACAGGCCGGACGGGGCGTGCAAGCGCGGGGCCGGCCACCGACATCAACTTGGCGTCCTGTCGCCTCGCGTCCGCACATCTTGCAGGTCCCGCAGCTGCGGTATGAATCAGGAGGAAACGCTGAAGCATGGTGAGAATGAACAAAAAACCGGTTTTTACGGTCTTCTTGACACCAGAAATCTGTTTTATGGAGTCTTTTTTGGATGAGTTCAGCCAGTTTTCCTGATCAGCCCATCCCTACTTTTTTGTGAAAATGCAGCCCTGTGTGGAACATACTGGATATCACTAATGACCGGAACGAAACTGTGAAAATATGCTGTAATGGTTATTGTCTCCCATCATGACCTGAACAGCGCACACTTCTAAAAGGCAAGGCACGCGTCGCGATTACTTCCCACCTTTGCCTGGTGTGTCCAGATATTCGTGTGCATTACTGAATGCTTAGTCTTCTGCGTTTTATGATTATGGCAATGATATTTTTTAGATTTAATGCCAGCCGAACCGTAGACAGAGGTATGACCAATGTTAATAGCAGTGCTGAATCAGTTCCTACGCTCCATATTCTATATTTTTGCCCAGAACTTCGCCCATTAGCTCCGAACTTCCACTTTCCAAGCTAAGTACGCGTGAAGAATTAACTTTCCACACTGAGGTCCAGGTGCTCTTCGGATCCAAAGTTAAGTCCGGCAAAATGATCCCGAGAGGAGATTTCCCAAATGAATGCACCATGCTTCGGCCAAGATGGATGATGTGAAAAACTTAGCAGCAACTTTCAACTTTTTGGTTCCGCCGGGAACTCAAAGCCATTGCCGCAAACTGGGGTTCTGGCGGCTGCGAACATTATCAAATGAAGGTCGTCGTTTGCGCTGTCAGGCAAATTAACAAGTAATGAGAAGTAAGTAAGCAAGTTAACTGGGTAACTTCAAAAGTCAGTGTTGCAGGTTACAGGACGCCCCATGTTCATTTGGGATTATTGTGCCCGTAGTCATAAGAATTTTGGAGAGATTCTGACAGCCAACCGGCGCGTTTGGAAAATGGCCTCGTCAAGTGGTTCGTGCGCATTTCACAGCCTTCATATGCATTTGCGCAGTTCCGTCACCACCTTGTAACCCCACACAGGCAGAAAGTGAGACATGAATAGACCGTCACCTTTTTGGCCAACTTTTTGTTCTATCTATCATGGGGCGTCCTTTGACCTGCAACACCGGCTCTTGCGCGTTTGAACGGCGTTGAATCGATCTCGTCCGATCGGCGCCTGTTTGGTGACGGCGACGGATACATTAAATATTGCACAGATTCCGCCTCAGGAGCAGCGCCCAGCGCCAGACACGAGTGTTCAGCAGCTACGCCATGGATTCCGCTTCAGGGCTGCTTCGTGGCCATCCTGTACTGCTTCATGAGTTCCGAGGTCAAGCTGGAGCTGAAGAAGCACTGGGCGACGTGGCGCTACGCCAACATGGGCGTGTCCACCAACTCCGGCCGCAGCCGCTCCAACCACGGCAAGAGCTACAGGTAACCCGGAAAGGTCGCGGTCACCGCTCCGGCGTGATGTGCACCTTCGGTCACGCCGCCGCCAAGGGCCCGGCTCCTGCGGCGCTCCCCGTAAAGCGCTCCCTGCTCGTGGACCTATTGATCAGTCCCGCAAAGCGGTCCGATCCTGCCGCTTCCGGCGAAGCTGGCCGGTCGCGCCCGAGCCGAGTTCCCAGAGGACGCCGCCATTCCAGCTCGGTCTGTGATGTACGACCGTATTAGATTCGCAGCGGTCCCAGAGGCTCGCACCTCACCGCTTCCGGAGGCCACACAAACTGTTTTATTGTGATGAATGGCTGGAGGAGCACCTTTACCAATTCCTGGTGTGGTGAGACGTTCTGGCCTCGAGCTTTCGATGAAATTTAGTGGTACGCGACGCGTCATTAAGTTTACACCAGCGCTCGCCTACATCAGCAGGACATTAAACGGTGCACATCCAAAATGTGCTTGGGGACGCTGTTCCACAGGTGCTCACTATGGCATAGCCGCATATTGCCGCATATGAAGTGTCTAGCGGCGAATTGATGTGCCCAGTGCGTTAAATGGTGTTCTCCGTGATAATCTCGCCAGCCCTGTCTCAAAAAGTCAGCATTCGGAAGCCGTGCTAGGTGGGCGGCGTGGCGCTGACCGTGTCTGTTTGCCGCTAGAAGTATGGGCAGGAGCTCTGTGCAGAGCACTACTCTGATGGATAGGCCGTCGGAGACCGGACAGAGTCGCAACACGTCCCCGCTCGTCAGGTCTGTCACCGACAGGAGCTCACCGCGTCAGGTGAGGCGCCCTGACCTGACCTCACCTAATTTGACTCGACCCGACCCTACCCGGCCCTGCCTGACCTGACCATATCCGATCTGACCCGATCTGGCCCCGGCGTCAGCTGGCCTGACCTAGTTTGATCCATCGCGACCTGACCTGGACAGGGTAGCGCAACCTGACGCGAAGTGATCGGACTTAAAGTGACCCAACTTGACCTGATTTGACCCGAGATAGTACTAGGGAAGCTTTTCAAACAACGAACGTAAGCTGTGTGCGTGAGAAAGAACGAGAGAGAGAGAGAGAGGGGGGAGAAAGAAAGAAAGATAGAGATAGAGAGAGAGGACGAGAGAGGGGAGAGAGAGAGGGAGGGAAAGAGCGCGCTGCTTGTTATAATGTAGGCTGTGTTGGAGACATAGTATGTACGCCTTTATATGCTGAACGATCGGACCGAAGCTCCTCTTCTGAGGTAGACAGAAAATTGCGTTATTTGAACACTCATAGTTCTCCATGTGCGGGTAGAATTATGCCAAGAATCCGCCCTCAGCTCATGTGGGATTGGGTACCATGTGCCAATCC
Source organism: Pollicipes pollicipes (assembly GCF_011947565.3). Lineage (NCBI taxonomy): Eukaryota > Metazoa > Arthropoda > Thecostraca > Pollicipedomorpha > Pollicipedidae > Pollicipes > Pollicipes pollicipes. The sequence continues at coordinate 25,796,348 of NW_023596461.1, forward strand.
TGTTTATCATAGTTGGAGGTTGATGGAGCTGGCCTGTTTACCTACCAAGATACCAGCTGGTGAGAAGCTCAATGGAAAGTTATTTCAGAGTGGGAAAGCTGAAAAAATGGTACATGTTTCCGTGATCAAATTCAGAATCTCTGCCCGGTATGCATCTATCACTGGGTGGTTCAGGAAGGCATGACTGCTAACGAGTGGTCCAGAAGGGAATGCTTTATATATATATATATATATATATATATATATATATATATATATATATATATATATATATATATATATATATATATGTATATATATACATACATATATTTATTGGGGGCATCGGGTGTACATATTATATATATACCCAATGCTGTGTTGTTTGGGAGAGGACGTCTGTTGTGTGGCCGTGAAGAGTACCGATAGTGTTATGTGCCTGAGGGGTAAGCATGGTGTTGTGTGGCTCTGTCGCGGATGCCTGACATCGCGTGGCTCCAGTGAGCAGGCCTGGTGCTGTATGGATCTGGAAACGTCGGGCCCTACTGTGCGGTTCAACAGAATACAGATGTTGTCGCGCTCTTCGGAAAAGCACGCGCAGTGTCGTGCCAATCGAAACAAAACGTCTTCCGCTGTCTACGTACAGCTCGGGTACGGTTTGTTGGAGACGGTTGAAATATACGTCACACATGAAATACTCCATTTCAAACATGCACTACGTTTGAAGACCTGTCTAACTCGACTGTCGTGTTAAGTATTGTCGCAATTTTTGCGCGTACTTTTTGGCCTCGCTACGCTTTATCGGCGTTGCTACTTCCATGCTGATGTTCTTCAATAGTTGAGGCTCTCGACTACAGCATCCCTCATTCACAAATAGCGGCTCCTGCTGCAGGGTCCGATCGGACTTCAGCCACCTCCGCCATTAGCGTCTTTGCAAAGGCAATTTAACAGCTGCCGCCCACGCGTTTGGCTGTAACAAACTCTCGGCCTGGAACTCGCCATCTTTCACCGGTCAAGGCGTGAACATTCATCACATTAGGAGCTGAACAATTAACTATAAATGATGAAAACCCGTGGGGTCCCCGGTTCTCGTCTTATCAGTCTTCGATTCTGTGCTACTTTGCGTTGACAAACCAACCTGTTGCGTGAATCGCGCTTTTTACTCTCGAGAGCGCCCCGCCGTTTAAAGATTGCTCGCAACGGTCGAATACATGAGCGACAATCATTCAGTTAGGAGCTTGAGTGAGACCACCCACGCGAGGTGAAACTTGGTTGTACTCCTTGCAGAAAGCACATGCTAATTGTAAATAATATGAGACGATGCCCTGGATCCCACCTGTTACACATTTGATTTGTGACAACGATGTTAGGGACGTCGGTACAGGAGCGCCTAATGGATGGAACGCGTGACAGTTTGCCGCAAAGACGAATGCAAAGAACAACTCTCGACAACTCTGGAAATACGATGCATATCGGCAGCTGAGCAATATTCAGCTGCCTGCTCCTGCGCTTCAGCTACACATTCCCACAGCCCTCCGCGAACCTTGCGGGGAGCGCGTCTCTGAGCGTGCGGCAGAGGTAGGTCACCGCGGCAGGGCGCATCGGGTGGCCCGGGGCGTTTCCAGCCGGGTCCTGGCGCCGTCCTCCGCGGTTTGCCGAGTCGTCACTCAATGTCGGCCCCGGCGCGCCAGGGAGGGGCGATGTGTGCTCGGCAGGCGGCGATGTGTGCGGCTCGTCTTTCTCGGGGGCAAGGCGAGCCGCGACTGCGCCGCTCCGCTTCCGGCTCGGCTCGGCTCGGTTCTTCGGACTCGTAATCGCCTATTGGGCGGCAGGAAAGGATTGGGACGGGATGGGATACCTCTGGTCGATGGAATGTGTCAGAGCAGCCTTTGTCCACTGCCAAGGTTTCCCTTCAGCTGGTGCTTAACTGGGCCCAGAGTAAACTCGAAATGGTAGCCGAAGGAGTTGGAGTATGGAATTGCGACCGCATGAAGGCTTCTCTTGTCCATTGCGAATTCGATTGACGAGAATGAAATGTTGGTTTACTGGAAGCGGAAAGCTAAAAAAAATAGGCATTATCGTCGACCATGACGCATGCTCCCACGGTCGGCACTCACAGTTAACGGTGCAACTGTACGCCCAGAACCATCGCTTTCTTACAATAAACTTGCGAATTTTACCATTGCTTACACGTGTTGTAGAGCATTCGCAGAGCTGAGGACCAATTCCAGAGAGGACGAACTATTATGGATTTAGAGAACTGTAGCAGATTAGTTTCCCGCCTGTCTCGTGCTAAATCAAGATGCATTAACGTTCACTTCCTGGAAATGACTGAAAAGCAATTTAGCCGTGCGATTAAGCGATTAGGCTTTTTAGCCAGGGGTGACGCCTCACACACCCTCCGGACATTTCCTCTGGGACAAACAGGCATGACAGGAGGATAGAACGCTTCACGGATCCGATTAATCCGTTGATGGCGGACGGGCGTTGATCGGGACGGAGATCTGCTTTGTTGTACGAGTGTTTTTGTCTGATGACGCAGCCGTTGTCATTTATGGAGCGTGTCGTGATTTAATATAACACTATGTATTTATATATATATATATATATATATATATATATATATACATATATATATATATACATATATATACATATATATATATATATATATATATATATATATACATATATATATATATATACATATATATACATATATATATATATATACATATATATATATTATATATATATACATATATATATATATCTATATATATATATATATATTAACCCACTTCTAATGTGTAATTTTATGTTAGTTTCTTGCAACAAAAAACTTGGAAATTATACCAATGCATGGGCAGAGTGTTGAGCAGCCGTGAAGCTGGTCGCGAAGCCCGCTCCCGAAAGGTGCCGTGAAGCTAGTAATCGTAGGCAGATACGCTTGCATGATAATGATTCAGGCTGGTGTCAGGCAAGATGTCGCCAAGACACTCAGACTATCATGCCGTGCAGTGAACACAGGAGGAGGTTTTCGCAGGGAAGAGTTTTCAATGCCGAGTAGTGCTCGGGCCGATCCTCGCGGATCAGCCGGATAGTGAAAATAGTGTGTGCCTAAACTGCACTGAAGCGAAATCCAACGCGTTGAGATTGTTGGTAAAAGTTCGCGCAAGGGGTACACGATGCTTGACACGACTGCTTAGCGTCACCGGAAACTCCTAATCAACCTCACGCATACAAAATGGCCAAAAAGGCAGCATTTTGCCGAAAGTACCATGAAAAAAGAAAAAAAGAATTGCAGTCGGAACGACTTTAATAGAAACGTTTGGAAAAACGAGTTCACGTCACTTCACGTCAAGTCGCTTTAAACGCTGTCACTTCACCTCAAATCACGTCAAACGCTGTCACTTCACTTCAAGTCACGTCAAACTCTATCACTTCACATCAAGTCACGTCAACCGCTGTCACTCTGCGTCTAATCACGCCAAACACTGTCACTTCATGTCGAGTCACGTAAAATGTTGTCACGTTACGAAACGGACATTGAGCATGGGCCACCGCAAACAAGAAAAGCATGGGTCACATGGTTATTTGTTTAATTACCTTGTTATTTTCTTTTATCGCCAACAGAGCAGCATTCCACTAACAGGCGAAGTCGTTTAAATTAAGATAAAATACACACAATGCAATACGTACAGTACAATATAGATATACAAATACAATACAATACAATACGCACAGTACACAGTCGTATGAACATAAATGTAGGATGGCATATCCCAAAGCTAAGTGAAGATGCTACAGAGTTAAAGCATCGTTTAAAGCGTAAAGCGTCGTGATCGTTTAAAATCTAAAAATGCCAAAATTATCATGACATTTATCCGCACTAGTGTTCCCAACGTTTGGCAGTCTCCAAAAAAGACCGCTATGTACTGTCCGCACACAGGCGCGGGGTACAACGAGCAGAGTTCGGGTGCGGGCCGATCGAGGCGGTACAAGCAAGGGAAACAGCTAAGCAAGATTTGAGAGCTCAGTTTACCTTGGAAGATGTTTCTCAGAAAGAGCAAATCGTGCTGCACTCTTCGTGCTGCTATGGATGCGATTTTGCAATTCAGTTGACGGCTGTCATAAGAGAAGTTGTTTGCCTGGAGAATGTGTGAATAAGTAACCGAATAAGACACTTGGGCTGCACCCGATCGACCTGCACTATGTGAGAATTGGCTGCCTCCGTCCAGACCACGTTACAATAAATCGCACGTTTGCAAAATACGCAGCCATCACTGTGCTTCGGTTGAATTTTGACCTGCCGGTACTGACTTGGGTAAGAAACATAAGGAGCGAAGGTTAATTTTGTATCCAGCGTTATGCCAAGGTCCACAATTTTGCACATACGTTCAAGCTCAGTTCTATCGATAAAATACTTGGCTTGGACGGGAAGCACGCCTGAGGGTCACCGTGAATGTTTTACATTTAAGAGGGCCAAGGGTCATCCCCCATCTGACCGACCACGCCACTAGATGATCGACATCATTCCAAGGGTCAGCGCCATCTGACCGACCACGCCAACGCATGATCGACATCATTACGCAGTAGCAGGCCTTCATGTCGGTCGGCATATTCATGCAAGATGGCGCGCCCGCTCACACAGGCTGAAAGAGCCCATGAGTGGCGCCGCGCCCGCCCGCCGAACATATCCTCTAGGACAACAAAGCCATGGCCGGGCTAAAGCTCTTCGCGGATTGGATCAATCGGCGGTGGTGGACGGATGCGTCCGGCGGATTAGGCCGGGCGAGAAAACTTGGGCGGCGGCACACAGATTAGGACCGGACTGGGTTATTGAGAGGTTGTCAGGTTGAGCAGATCTAACGGATTGAAGGCTTGTTTAAAAGCACGAGGTGCTTACTGGTTTTATCATTCTCCCTGGCAACAAACCTACGATAGAAGCTTTAGTTCTACAAAGATGCTGGATTCAAGCATGGGTAATTTCAAAGCAACCCAGATTATTGATGTAAGCATGTCACTGAGTGGAATATCCAACAAACGAGGCGTTTGACAATGAATGCTATTTAATAGGTACTTGCCAGTTTATCACCTCGGTGCCGTGAAGGTGGCGGCGTGGACAGTGACTGCTTGCTAGTAATATGCCTGATACGCATTGTGAAAGCGTCATGCACAGCTTTATGATTACCGATCTGGTTCGTGGCAACAGGTAGAATTTTATTATTCATATTCTTAATCAACATTCACCCAGCGATGCCGAAAACGCCTGTACAGGTTCGCAACCATTTCAGTATGTTGTTTTTGGTATACTGTTATCGACACCAGTGAACCTTGCATAGTGCTACGCGGTCCAACTGACATCAATGGGATCTCTCTATGCTACTGAATCACTTCCATAGGTTACCTACTACGAAAGACAGGAGAAAACGAAAATACAAGCAGCCTATCCCCACTTCAGTTAAAGACAGCCCGAGCTCTCCAATAACTTCCGATTGCCAAAATCCTTGACTAATATCAACGCGACATCATAGAGGTGCACGTAGATAAAATGTGATATTTTTCTACTGCACGTCCCACACATATCGTTATACATTGTGCCCGTACTGTTCTCTTGTTGCCTTCGACAATACACTTGACCAAGCCACGTGTCAAACTATCCCTGAGCCGCTTAGTGCGTTGAGGTCATACCTGCCGTGTTTTTTTAAAGCACAGCTACCCCAAGAGACCTACAATCTGTCCCCCCCCCCCACATCGATTTTCTATTTATAACGAATCATCTCTGAATGATGCGAAGACCTGTCTTTATGTTATTACCTATGATTCGTTTTATTTAAGCATTCTGCGGATTTTAAAAGAATAAAAAGCAGTGTTATAGCCGTCGGTAGTACCAATGGCCTGATTCCTCGTTGAATAACTAGGACAACAAGTTTTTTAAGCTGTTGGATATGTGTAATGCCCGTTCTACCACTGACGTGGAATTTCGCGATCGGATGACATGGGTCAGGGCTCACGCAACAAGCACTGCTTAGCGTGAGCTCTGGTCCCAGTCTTATCTATTTTCCAATTAAATCCTTTTAATTATTTCCTCGGTTCGGATTAAACCTGCATAAAAATGTGTTGTAAGAATGATGCATTTTGCAGTCCAGGTATTTGTAACTTTTGGTTGATGTGAAGATCTCTGTCATTTGACATTGGGTATCACCTCGAAAGGTTATCTTCAGAGGTCAGGTTTTTGGTCAGAGGTTTTTGAAAGGTGCTTCTGTCTACGCTGAAAAAGATTCTGATGCTTAAAAATCCGAAATCAGCCGTAAATTATGGGTGATATGGTCTTCCCTGTCATCTGATATTCAAGAGCGACCTGGAAAGGTCAGTATTTGTTGACGGATTCTGGTTTACGCTCTGAAGATCAATCTGACGTTTATCAGCTGATGATTTTTTGACATAGAGTTCCCTGGTATTTAACCATGAAGAGTGACCTCGAGACATGAGAAATACCGAAGGACGCTGGTTTGTATGCGGATGAATATTATGATGCTTAAAATCCCAAGTCAACCGGTAACTCTTGCGTGATGTGGAGAACCCCATTCGAGACAAGCTAGCTCATTCGCTGAAATCGTTCAGTGGTCTTTGTGCGATGCTAAATTTCCCTTCTATGACCTTGCATTTGACCTTTAAAGGATGGTCTTGAGGGGCGATGACTTCTTTCGGACGCTGTTTTAGGCGCTGAGCACGATTATAGTCCTTAAAAATCCGAAAATAGCCGCTTTCTTTTGGGTGATATAGATTTTGGGTGAAAATGATTTATTAAGTTGGCTATGAATCTGATCTTGAAGAGAAAAGTGTCATTGAAAGGTCAAGACTATTCGACGGATGCTATACCATGCATAAGTTAAAATTCTTATGCTTAAAAATCCGAAATTTTCCGATAACTCTCGGGTAATATGGACGTCCTCGGCACTCGACCTTGATTTTGACCTTGATGTTAGGGCTCAAGACGATTATGATGCCTATCGGCCGACAAATTTGGTTGAGATGGAGTTCGCTGTCCCTTGACCTTGAATGGTGACACTGAAAGGTCGGGAATTTTGACGGACGTCGGTTTAGGCGTTGATGAATATTCTGATGCATACAAATCTGAAACCAGCACAAAACTTTGTGGTGATATGTAGATTGCATTTCGGTCTGAAATTTTACAATAAGGGGTGATCTCGAGAGGACGGGACGTTTTTAGGGTCTCTGGTTTTGTTTTGTTTTTTTTTTTTTGCTAGGTTTTGCGCTTAAGACGGTTCCGGTGCTCAGAAATCTGGAATCAGCCGGTGACTTTTTTAGTGATATGGAGTTGGCCATCACTTGCCCCTAAATTTACCCTAAGTGTTTTCCGGGGAGGTGAGAGCTTTTTTAAGCCGCTCTTTTGTCGCTGAAGATGATTCTGATGTCAAACCTTTCGGAGGCGAATTAGCCGAAGACAATTCTGGTACTTAAAAGATCTGAAATAGGCTGATAATTTTTGGGCGGCATTGAGTGCCTGGTCATTTTACGCTAAATTTGACCCTGGAGGCCACGTGCTGTTGAATATTGAATGTCATATACAGTGCCCTCGTGCCGTTTTTAATTATCTGGCGTGTTTTCATCGAAATCTGAACACATAACTAAATAAATTGCTTATTTCACGGACGTACATAACCCCACCTTCTCTCGCTCAACCGAGTCATAAAACTCCTCATGTGAAAGAGTATGTACACCCCGCTATCTGACGAGACAGAGACACAGAGGCGCCCTACCAAACGTGTCCCACCTGTTGCCGCAGCTCAGCGTGGCCGAGCCCATCAAGGAGGTCAGCTGGGAGGAGTCCCGGGCGCCAGCCGACATCGCCCCGCCGGCCGTGGTGGAGGCGCCGCCGCAGTCGGCCGCCCTGCTCGTGCGCTACGACGGTCTCAGCGGCGGCTCGGTCCACATCGAGGCCGCACCGCTGAACGGCACCAGCGATGGCAGCCCGCCGCGAGCCTGAGCGCGCCAGGCTCGCGGCGGGCGCGCCACAATTGTGCCGTCCGTCGGCCTTTGACGTGCGATGTGACGCATATCCTAGCGTGGTGTTTGGTGTTACTGACTTCTTTTGCTGGCAGCGAAGACGCATGACATGTTTTGCAGTGATTCTGTTGTTGCTTGCTGGCCCGGCCCGTGGGCAGCGCTTGTTTCAGGAAGTGGATGCCCAACCCGAACTGAGTCCTTAAAAACCAGTCTTTTAGGTCCCTGTCCATGGTTGTGTCCATCGTGTGTGGCACTGGAAGAGTTATGTCAAGAACTCTTTATGACTAGGATCGTCTTAATCTAATCCCTATAAACTTCTTGACCCAACCCGCCACCCTAGGTTATACCGTTCGCGATCAGCTTCCTATCAGTCATAACCACCTTTTACCACCAGCTTACTGGATCCTGAGGCTTTAGATTAAGCTATAGAAGAAGTTACGGAGGCTCTGTATTTGGATTCAGTCGCTTTACCTTGCCCCCCTAGATTCAGAGATTGCAGGATTCATAGATTCACTTCTTCGGCTCTTCATAACAAACGACTGGTGTTCTCCACCTAGAGACCGTCGCGGTTCTGGTTTCCTGTAACCAATCCACCCATACTCATGGGATTGTCCGTACCCACTTGCTGCCCATTCGCGATGAATAGGAGCAGCCCCTTACACACCCGTTTGCGCTTCTCCACCACTTAGTTTTAAATTATGGAGGAGATTCAGGAAAGGCTATACCCAAACCTATCCACATCCAAACTACCCAAACTGCAGTAATGGAAAAAGTTGCGTGAATCCAGGAAGTTATGTCCAAAAGAAGAGAAAACCAGCGACAAGGTGTATATTTTCTTGAACTACCGATCCGACAAGTAACGTCTCACCCATCCCACAATTGTAATTTTCCCAAAAACTGTACCCAACCTCAACCCGTTAGGCAGTCCATATGGGTACCCATGGGTTTCCCCAACCAGGTAAGTTTTCTACCTTCACCCTTGGTATAGGCTCTCTTGGTATAGGCTTGGTATAGGCTCTCTAGTTGTCTTCCAAGCCGACACAAAATTACGGCCGGGCTTTTCCAAAGAATGGTGATTGTTGTTGACCTACGAATGCGTCATGTCATGAACATTCATTGATATGAAAGTCCAGTCATGGTAATTCGTAATAGGGACTTTTTAAAAAAAACTGTCAATATTTTTTGTCACTGAATGTTGACGGTAATCAGAAGCCGGCTTCAAGTGAGAATGTGTATTTCTCTTGTCTTCGTATTCGGAAGGTTCTGTAGGCACCGTGTTAGTGAAGGTCACGTAAGATTCAAAAGCAGAGCAAGGAACATTGAAATTTAAGAATAAATTCCTGGTTCAATTGAATAGAAGACCGTATAATTTTGACACTACTGTTGTTGTCCTTTTCTATACTCCGGCTGTGCAGAGCCGCATTGTGCTGGGGCCTCGTACGTAAATGCTGCACAATGCGTTCCTGCATTGCCGGTGTATGGAAAAAAGGAGCACCTGGCATTAGCGTCGTACTATGTCGTACTATAATACCCCAATACGGACGTGGCACAAAGTGTCGGTACCAAAGGAAACCATGCAACACGTAACCGCTGTGGAGCTCAACGTTGGGTTCGGTTTCGGTATTTTAATATTCAGGTAGATATATTTAAATATTGTATGGAAATGTCTGGGTCCTTGCTTTAATTGTCCAATACAGTGCAATGCGACTGTATGGCGGGTGAGACGAACTTACACAGCTATTCAATGGGGGTCTGATCTGGGGGATACGGGGTCAAGGAAAAATGTCATCGATGAGATTGGCGTTGGAAATCGTTGTCGCTTGTCACATGCGCACACAAAACGTCTTAAAGGATTGGGTGGAGCGTATTTCGCTCATTCAGGTCAAGCACTTAACGGCCGTTGCCATGCTACTAAAAACGTCTAACTTGCTAGCGTCTTATAGTGTCTGTCCGGTTAAAAATGGTGTTCTACTCCATTGTTCCAAACGTTTTTGGACGCGACAGACACCGTCAAAAATAGCCATGTGGACTGACTCGTCAGAAATCCGCCGATGAAAAAAACTGGCAATGGGTTAGCCGATGCTATTCTTATTAACATGACAACCACAAGGATTGCTGTAAGACATCATAGAACTCTGCAAACTTATCCTCAACCGTGGCGCAATACATGAGTGTAAATTTTACCACTCTGTTCGCAGCAGAACACTTCGTCGCCAATCACGTCACTGCAGCCTGTTTTATGGCATACTCACAATCACCATAAGGTGACGACGTTTTTAAGTGATGTACCAGGCGCGTCGCAAAGATCTTATCCATACACGTAGTTTTCTCTCCAAGTACCTACAGTTTCCCCTCCTAGCGCGTGGCTTATTCTATATGGGTGCCCGCGGTTTACCGATCCGTGATGTTCTCTCATTGTGCCCACGTGAGTGACGCAGCCTGTTAGCCTCGGCGCTACAACTGCAGCTGCTCATGCGGTTTGTGACAGCAGGCATCGTTAAAAGAAGCGTGCGACGGAGCACGTGTTATGTAAAGCACGCCTCGGCGTGGTGCTTGCGAAAGCCAGATCGACTGGGGAGAGCGTGACAACTGCAGCTGTCCACGTGGCTTGTGACAGCAGGTATCGTTGAAAGCGGCGTGCGGCAGAGCACGTGTTATGTAACGCACAGGTCGGCGTTATGCTTGTGAAGGCTAGATCGGCTGAGGAGAGTGACCCATTGCACCGCATTTGTCTGTGTTTTTGCGGCGTTCATCATGGTAGCAGTTGGAGGTGTTCGCGCAGTGGAGCGGTGCCTGTGATGACGGTTGGATATCGCTTCGCAACGCACCCCTGCACACCAAGGTGTTTGCGGCACCGATGACAGGGAAATACGGAAAACTGGCTCTCGATGTTATCATTGTATCGATTCAATACAAGATTTGTTTTCGTCATGTGGAACGCTCATACGTTATGTCTCGGTGATGGGTGCTGAAGGTAGTCTTCCGACACCACTTACTTGACGTGCTCGCCTCGAGGTTAAAGCGCGACCGGAAAACGCAGCGTCTTCAGCGCGAGGTCCCACATTACTTTGGCGGGATGTGTGCTTATTCATGATCGGTACAGGTTTGTTTGTATAAATTATCCAAGGCTGCTCTAAAACTTAGGAGCAAAAATCTGAAAAGCGTCCGTTACATTCGAAATCTGAAAAAGGATGCAAAAGTTGGGATAAAGTTGCATTCGTTTATCCTTCTCTGACGTGGAAGACGAAATCATCTGCACTTCCCTATGTTTTTCCCGCATTTCCCTATGCTTTTTCTCCGCAAGTGTGGGACCAGCGTCGTTCCACTACCTCACCTAAAGAGCGTTCTTGGTGAGTTTCTAGGGTTTTGCTAGAATGTAGAAGCTCAGTGTTCCCTTACGCGGCTGGCTAATGCGTATATTAGTATGTACACATTGGCCAATGGTCTATATCTTTATTGTCGGGTTTGTAAGAGGGGCCCGTAAATGTCGGAATTTTCGGACGTATCGCGAGCGCAAGGACCCTGTCGGCGACAATTCAAGCTGTCGCCAGACTTAGCGCGTGGCACTGACCGGTCAGCTGGCAAAATGTCGTCGCGATCTAGCCCTGGCGGCCGGAAGGTCGTGTTCACGAGATTGGCCCCGATCCATCACTGGATTTCCGGGCGCGGGGCCCGCTCCTTCCACATTCATGTGTCAGGGTCGCAGGTTCAGTCATATTTGAGCCGCAAACGGAATGCCATAGCCATAGCGCTCTCAGTTGTCTGTGAGAGAGAAGCAAACGTTATTGCAACGCTATCCGCCATCTGAAGAGCACACGAACATGCTTGCCGTCTTGGCAGTAAATGAAAGGCAGAAACCTCTGGATACCTAGATGTTCGTTGCCTTAATCTAGCGAACGCGTAGAAACCCAGCTCACAAGCTGCAACGTCCACTGAGAACACCCGTCACAAAACCTACGTCGCCGATAGCGAAGTCAGCTCGTCCCCGTGTGAACCAGTTAGTGCTCGACCAGACGGTGATCAGGAAATGAACCATTCATCGAAAGTATGTTGATCAAAGACGATCTGAACTGATTCAGGCGAAAGCGAAAGGTTTTAATTGACAGTCGAGTTAAATTAACAAGATTTCGATTTTCCAATGGGTCAATAATTTCAGTATGACGCCAACATTTTCATGTCTCAACAGCGTAAGACGCCAGGGTAGAATCAAGAACATAATATCCAAACAACGCGTAAGCGTCGATCTCTGATGCCATCCGTTGACGCTTAGTCAGCCGGCCGGGCCGAGAGGGCCGTCGCCTGTAGCGTCGGTATCATGTTCACAGCCATGCCAACGCACACCAACAAACAGCTTCCTGCCGTCCGCGCCCGGTTCCTTTTTCTCTCTCTCCACTCTGTCTGCCTCTCTCTCTCTACTACTGGCTGTCTACTCAAGAGTAGATAGCCTGTCTATTTTTGAACACCGCCATGTTCACTGGACCAGTCTCCTCTCGAAAGCCGCCATGTTAACTGGCCCAGTCTTTTCCCGAAAGCCGCCATGTTATCTGGGCCAGTCTTCTTCCGGAAGCAACCATGTAAACTGGGCCAGTCTTTCTCCGAAAGCCCCCATGTTAACTGAGCCAGTCTTCTCCCGAAAGCCGCCATGTGAACTGGGCCGGTCTTCTTCTGAAAGCCGCCGTGTTACCTACAGTGAACTTAAGCTCTATCCTTCTGCTTCAAAATAAAAAGCAAGACAGAGTCAACGGTCCGTGGGAAAATACGCACGATCCGTACCGTGTCGCCGTAATAGAGCGGTAGCGCGCGGGTGTATGGCCATCGATCAACCCGCCCATGCTCTACGCTTGGTCGCACATCTCGATCGCGGATCGTATAACTATTTGGATCATCGTTATTGTCTTGTGTGTTAGTGCGCACACAGGTTTCGACCAGTTAGTTATCCAGCCACTATCAAGTGTCGGTCAAAATCGTATAAATGCCACCAGTGATGATGGCGAAACTAGACAGAGAGAAATAAACTACTTTACCGAGATGTTTCGCAGGAGCGAGTACTCAAAGGGCTGCCTAGGCCGGAAGTCCAAAGAGCGTGGTTGAAACCTAGGACCGTCTTCAGAAGCTGCTCAGCGCTCCGGAGAACACTTGCCAAGGTTAAGACTATCGGCACATGAAGGGCCAAATGAAGAGCCGCATGTACGACATGCCATATAGCTGGGGCAGTCCTACAGAACAATGTCGCCCTCTGTCCGTCAGGCTGGAGGAGCAAAGAAAGGCAACTGCCCGAGTTGAGACTCTGAAGTCTGGTGTCGCAAAGCATGCCTGGTCAAAAGACCATCACTGAACAGCATATCGGCATATTGTACGTCCTATTTGGACGGTGATATTTGAGGTTACGTCTCCTACCAATCTTGGAATAGCCAAAACGTTTGTAAAACAAGGGGCATTGGTGAGGGAAAACAGGCTGAAAATGCGTGCAATTCATTGCTCGCTTTAACATGTAAGAACTGCGTGCAGTGTTCAAGAATGACAAAAAACTGTCTTATTTGAAAACAATCAACACGAACTGCACTACCGCAAACCGAAAGAGAATTGTCACCTTGCTTTATGAAGCTGACAGCTGGTCGCACTGTGGCCCACGGCTATCTCGGCGATAAGCTGAAGACGGGGCAGGGCCTCGGACCGTCTCGGAAACCTCACCAGCCTTGAGCAATTTGCCGTCTCCGGGGTCCTCCCGAAAGCCCCGGGAGACCAATGACCTGGGAGCGCTTGCGGTTTCAGAGAACAAATCACACAGACTGTTTGCACCACAGACTGTTCCCGTTAGAAAATATGCTATTTCCCAAATGACACACCCATGGATAACATGAGGAGCGGCGCACAATAAGCCGGCTTGGTTCTAGGACCCACTTCCGCAGCGCAGACGCCATCGGAGTGGATCATACAACGTAAAAGCGTCCACAAGGCACTCACATATACTGAGGTGGGCTTCACCCCTGTCGCCCCACCCTGTTAATTCCCTTTCGCTTTTCGCCGTTCTCACCACCTCGTCATATTAACGAGGGCGGCAGGATGGCTCCAATGACCAGCTACCACCGTGTCTGCAAGATACCGGTCGGGCCTAGACACGTGCTGGTGTCGCGCAGACACGGCCAGCAAACACGACAGCACTGCTGACTACTCGACAGCTTCGCAACCGCAGCCCGCTCCAAATTTAGTTCCCTTTACCCAAGTTACGACGCATGCACATTACCGTCTCGACAGATTACAGGGCGTACATAAATCAATGCATGTTGATGAGACAGCTGTTGTAGGCTCCGGCGCGGCCGCCTCGGCCGGAGCGCGTGGTGCCGCTGGGCAAACGACGGCGGCGGCCGTCGCTCGGGCCGGCCCGGCTGGCTCAGGCGGTGCCGTGCAGCTGCTGCACGTACGAGCCGCGCTCCGGCATGGCCTCCGTCTCCGGGCTGCGGTTGTGCGCCTTCCACACTGGCTCGCCGCAGAACAGGCGGCACGCTTTGATGTAATCCTGGAAAAGGGCCGGGGCGCTGAAGGTCAGTCATCGGTGCGGTCCAGCCCGGCCACGCCTCTGGGGTTTGGGTACGGATGCCGACGCGGCGCCACGCGGGACCGTCTGGAGATAAAAAAGCAACTACGCCGTACGGGACCGTCTGGAGATAAAAAAGAAACTGCGCCGTGCGAGATCGTCTGGAGATAAACAAGAGAATGCGCCGTACGGGACCGACTGGAGATAAAAAAGAAACTGCACCGTGCGAGATCGTCTGGAGATAAACAGGAAAATGCGTCGTACGGGACCGTCTGGAGATAAAAAAAGAAACTGCGCCGTGCAAGAGCGTCTAGAACTAAAAAGAAACAAAGAGGCCGCCTCACGTATCGTTTCACGTCTTTTGTCGGATTTTAATTGTTATTTCAAATTTTCAATTTCTCATTTCATTATTGGATCTTAATTCTCTAAGAATAATTTTTAATATTTATTCCATACTCATTTCACGTTTTTTTACCCAAAGGCTTTCGCCCATTTCGTCTTTCACCCCCCCCCCCCCCCAAAAAAAAACAGCATTTGCCGACCCAGTTAATTAGTACGTCTAAATTTCTCACACGGATCATAGCTTTTGAAGAACTAACTATTCCTTTCACCTGAAAATTAACCATTCGACACTTTCTGTTACACACTTCAGTTTGACATTGGATTCCGTGTGTCACACTTTCAAGAAAATACTCTGCTTCCACATCGATACCAGGTTGAAGAAATCCCCAAATTTGGGAGAAGAATAATGCCGAAAACGCCCACTTCATACCACTTTAATGGCCTGCATTTTCTCCATCCGAAAAGGCTGCCTTTCACAACCAGTCTTAGATTTCCGGGCAATGTATATATGGTACCTGGAATGTATGCATCCATTCCAAACGCATCACTACCCACATTTGAACACGATGTTCGGTGATGGTGCAAAAAACATGTTTTGACGAGTGGGGTCAGCTGTTGAACTGTGAACAAAGTTCGAGATTCAGTGGCTCAGCCCATATTGCCCGCTTTCCCACTTTCTAGAAGCCGGCAATATTTCCAGCCACTAATCGCAGATTTACGCAATTTTCAGCAACAAGGATCACGGCTTCATACAAAATTGTGCAATATCTTTTGAGCCCTCACACGTGGGGAGAAAAACTTCAACATTGCACTACTACCTTGATTTCGCGTCCCTATCCAATAAGCACTGCAAAGGTAACATTTTTAATTCTTCAGTTACACGAATGCAAACCGGGCCCAGACCTCGTCTACGTCACGGCCCGGCTCCCTCGCGCAGAGATACCGAAGACCTAACGATGCACGTGAACATGCTGATTACAAATCAGTATCGAATCTCAAAACTGTCCGACCCATAGGAGCCCTGATGATTGGAGGCATGCCGCGTTTCCGAAGCCGCTCTCCGTAACGAGATACTGTAGCCTGCCCAGCGGACGCTCGGGGCATGCAAAATACCCAGCTTCACGGACTTATTTATTGTGACCACTATCGAGTCAAAACACCGACCGCTTTGGGTTAAACGTCGGTCATGACTACCAAAACGGTAAATAATTACAAATTCATCCATTTCTTTGACTGACATAATCAAGGCAGAGCAGCAGGGTCGCAGCCAGAGCCTTGGCAATGTGAGGCGCACGAGGTTGAGAGAG
Source organism: Pollicipes pollicipes (assembly GCF_011947565.3). Classification (NCBI taxonomy): domain Eukaryota; kingdom Metazoa; phylum Arthropoda; class Thecostraca; order Pollicipedomorpha; family Pollicipedidae; genus Pollicipes; species Pollicipes pollicipes. Next base: position 25,812,545 of record NW_023596461.1, read on the forward strand.
GGTCCCCTGACGGTGGAAGGCGCCTTATCCCTAAACAGCTGCCTGATATGACCCAATTCTTAAAGAGGGGCATGGTATTCTTTGTTTTTTTACTACGTTTCCTTATACAACTGGAATAGAAGCAAAAAGCTCTGGCGAGATAACATGTGTCTGCATTTTGAAGTAAAAGGAAAAGTTGAAGAAATCAGGCGTCAAACAACTACATGGAATAAATCACCGGCGTTCTTCATTTAACAATGGTTCACTCGACTCTTCCTAACCGATAGAACTCACAAGTTTCACCAGAATTTCGATTTGGGTCCTACAGAGATACTGAGGACCTTGTGAATGTAAATTGTGGACAGAAATGGGTCAATAACTTGCATTAATGAGACCAACCCATGTTTGCCTGAAAAAGTCAACATTTAGTCAGAATCGATTCGTGAGAAACATGATGTAACGCAGTGTAAAACATGCACGCTCGAAAATCTTAACAACAAAAACCTCGAAGCCCTAGGTACAGTCTCCATGAGCTGCTCGGCGTCGGCCCCTTGGCTAACACTGGTGGCGGATAACGGGCGGACGAAAATCTGGTGGTGGAACTGGAGCAGTGCAGGTAGAACCTCTATTTTTAGTGTTGCTGTAACATCCAGAGGACAATCTCAAAATTCGAAAGGAGGTGCCCGCTGGTACGATCAAGTCCAAACCGTAAACGGTACGTAGTTATTTGAAACCAAACTCTCGGAAGCATGATTTTACGGCGGTCGCTCTCGCGCGCACAGCGCCCGCCGCCTGATGTCACTCGCAGTGGCCAACGTCGTTCGGTTTTACGGGAACCGTAACCCTGGCCGTCGCTGTTCCTGCTCAAAGATTGCAAGCGCGCGGGCTCAAACTTGTCGATGTAGTTCGTTTCACTAGTTAATTCCACAAAAGAATGCACGTTCTCAGGCCAACATGTATTGGCCTTTCCATTTTTGGACTCATCTCGACCCATCTTCAACACTTTAAGCCCGTTACGTTTTCAGACGAGGCGCCCACTGAGAAGAACATAAGGGGGCCTGTTATCGTCCCCGGTCAAGGCTGAAGGGCCATTCCGTCCCAGCGCGGGGTGCTTTCTAGCCCCCATTCTGGTGACACAGGGGCGATGTCCCCTCACCGGTCCGGAGGCCCGTAGAAGGGTCTATCGTATCACATTGAACTCCTCCTTGACACGATAGGCCTTCTGACTCGCACGGTTGCCCCGGATCGACGCAGGAATCTTCACCGACGTAGCAAGACCCCTGATCGCAACAGGTGACTTAATAATTGACACATTAACTTCAGTTCGCCTTGACGGCCCTTTTGCTGGCGGGCACACAGATCGCTACTGAGGCTCCTGACAGGCACAGGGTCCTTCCATTGTCTCAACGTGAACTCACATCATACGTTCCCGATTTCCTTTCGTTATCAGAGGGCTCGACCAACGCAACTTCCTGGCGACGACTCGGTGCCACTTGCTGACACCGGACCCCTTGCTAAGCGCTGCGGGCCCCTGGCCGATGCCCTCATTGTTTCAGGCACTCGGGCCAATGCAAATCGCGGGCCCCGCCTTGCTGGTGCTTGGGAAATGGACCCCCGGGAAGTGGACCCCCATGAAATGGCACATATCGACGCGGAGCCGACTGAGTGGTTCTGGTGGTGTCTGACCCACAAATGGGCCCATATCGACTCAGGCGGTCCCTAACCGGGGCAAAGGGCCCCCTGAATGTCATCTGAGGGCCTGTCCGCAGGCCGGGATCCCTAAAGAAGACGCCTGCCAGTCATTCGTGCCCTTCGGTCCTCCAACTGGTCCTTGATTGTCGGTCCCGATGGGCTCTCCAGGTTCTGTCATTGGGGCTTTATGACGCACTCAGCTGCTGAGGCTATATGGCGTCGCCTGCCTCTCACCTTGGAAGGAAGGGCGGTCACCGCGTGGAATCGAACCCCGTGCCTCTGGTTTCCCAGACGCGCAGTGGTTAACGCAGACGCGTTTACCACTACACTACCGGCACCCTCTCTCCAGGTTCTATTCGGGCGTCCTCGAACACTGCCTCTGACCGAATCGGGGCCCCTTGCCAACATGGGGCGCCCTGTTAGGCACTGTGGGCTTGACAGACGCTGGGTTGGATTTTTCCCTGCTTGGGAACTAGGCCCTCGGGCTGGAGCCGACTGTGTGGTAGCGTCTGATCGGCATATAAGCCCTTATCGACTCAGGAGATCCCGGTCGGCGAAAACGGCCCTCGGGCTGGTATTAGGGTGCAAGGCCCTACTGGCCAGGGCTCCTGCATACGATCTCCGGCTGGCGTTTGGACCCTTAAAAGTCGGTCTCAAGGATCATTCGGACCCCTTGGAACCTAACAGGAGGGGGGGGGGGGAGGACGTGCTCCTGTGCCCCCCCCCCCTGCCTGTGCCACTGCAGAGCAGATACATGGCCAACCATTCTGTTTTCAAGGTATAATTTCAGTGTATTTCGTACGCAAGTGGGACTCCGCAACTTAAATTGCCACAAAAGTCGCACCTTCCCCCATGTTCGCAAACCGATAAACTTGGCTGCGGAGAGCGTTTCAGTCACTTAGCCAGCTCACCTTAGTTGGCTTGGGTTCTGGCATTATCTTCATGGTAACAAGGGATGGCTCTCACATCTGTTATCGCCTCAATCACCAAAAAATATTCCCATTCACCATACCTGCTGTCGGGCGTTTTAGTATCTGCAGGACCCGTTAGTTCGTGGCGGGAGCTGTCTAGGCAATTTAACAGGTTAAACAGCACATTTTTAAGATTAGGGAGCTAAAATGCAGCTGGTTCCTTTTAATTTCTCGATACGACATCGTGAGAGAACAACGCAAATTACTGTTCTCTGCAAAACGTTAAAGCTCATTGAATGTCTAAACATTCAAACGATGGTAACCACTAGACCCAACTCAAAAATACATATGAGTAAGGGCATTAAAGGTGTGCAGCATATAATAGAACAGAAAATACTCAGGTAACAAAGGCACAAGCACAGAGCTCCCAAAACTGACCAATTCGCAGTCAGCAGGGCCTGACAGTACATATTTCATTTCACCAATTCCCTTTACTTGAGAAACATTTCTAATTCACCTAAATTAAGGCGCTATCATTTTGAGCTACCATTCCTTCGCCATGCCTGTACTTTTACACAATTAACCATTCCGTTGAATTACTTCGTTTTCCTCATCACTTGGCTAGGAAAGCGGTGACAACAATGACATGCTATACTTGATAAAAGATGCAACTATGGCACTCTAAGCTTCCGCCAGCTTATGCTGGTTTTAGCGGTACAAAGAGCAGACAGAAGTGGAAATTACATCCAGATGAGGCGCCTACAGCACGCCCACCTTGTCGTCGCAGGTGAAGCGGTGGTAGATGCCGGCCGGCAGCACCAGCAGGTCACCCCGCTCCACCAGCACGCCCACCTTGTCGTCGCAGGTGAAGCGGTGGTAGATGCCGGCAGGCAGCACCAGCAGGTCGCCCCGCTCCACCAGCATGCCCACCTTGTCGTCGCAGGTGAAACGGTGGTAGATGCCGGCCGGCAGCACCAGCCGGTCACCCCGCTCCACCAGCATGCCCACCTTGTCGTCGCAGGTGAAGCGGTGGTAGATACCGGCCGGTAGCACCAGCAGGTCACCCCGCTCCACCAGCACGCGCACCCAGCGGTCGTGCCGGTCCCGCACGTCGAAGTAGCCCGAGCCTTCCAGCACCAGGCGGATCTCCTCGTCGGCGTGCAGGTGCTCCTCGAAGAACATCTTGATCTGGGGCGGGGAGGGAGCCGGTGAGAGCGCGCTGGCGTCGCCGAAAGCCACATTGCACACGTCTTCACCTGAGGCAGGCACGGAGCAAGCGCGGAGGAGAGCGCTGCCCACTGCCTGGGAGCTGCGTGACACGCATCTGGATCTGAGATACGCAGTGTGCCGGCACGAGAACACTGAAGCACCATGCGGAGCCATGTCATACACATGGTACGCCCATGTGTGTGATATGTAATGTATGCACACAGAAGATGTCTCTCGATCTCAGGCATACAGAACCAGTGTACATCTAATCATTTCACTAGTCTTAAGTAAACTTAACGGGGCAGTCCTACAACAACGAGCTGCATTTGTGGCCGTTTCAGCCCCACCATTCCGCACTGGTTACGCTGGGTTATCTAAAGCTGGGCTACCTAAGCATGACGTCCGTCTGGCCCCTTACCCAGCTAAAGGCGTGGAACAAATACGTGTGTGTTTCTTGTTATGACAGGAATCCAACGACATGGGACAACGACGCGTCAAAGCATTTAAAGGATTTAGGGTAATTCGTAACCACACTTGAGCGTGGCGTTACGCTGTCTAGCACTTTGGTTATGCTCCATCCATCCTTCCCTCCATCCATGCGTAACATGGAATATGCTCAGTTCCAAGATTGTTTCGGAAGTGCAAAATCACATTGGCCAACTTCCCCCGCAAATACCATCAGTGACAGCGACAGCGGCAAGTGCTCAAGTTATGTCCAAAACTGCGGGCACGTTCAGTCCGTCAAATGTGCTCCACAACGCTTCCAATTATAATCCCGTCTGTATGCTAGTTGTTCATCAAAAGGTCTACTTCCTTGGAACGTCGTGATCAAAAAGCCTTTCCCAAACAAGGTGGTGCAAAATCGAGGCGTGGAACGCAAACACGGTTAAACTGAGCTAATGACCCGGGGTACCTAGAGATGCTGAATGTCCTCGCTACCGACTTCCGGAGGCGATTTTCACGTCTGCTTAAACATTTTCAAATCACCGACCCACATTCAGCTCTGTAGCGTTTTTATTATCACAGCCCTATTCCGAAATTGCCGTACTCTACTCGTTCCTCTACTTGAGAGTCTGGTACAACTGTTGTGACAATGCAGCATGCCTGTCTAACTTCTGCATCGTTTGAACTTCTCCAGCTTACCGTCTATCGTAACGTGATTTGGACCGACCCATAGAAGCAAATGTTTGTCGCCAATAGCAGTGCGCCTACGAACACTACGTCACTCCACCGATTTAAGAATCGCGTTTGCTCCCAACGGCAGCTAAAACCGTAACAGCTGAGGGTACAAGCAAAGCAGTGAAGTTGGCAAATGTTATGACATAATGTACCCAAAATTTGGGAATGAGCATCAAGTGATAAGCTCCGGAGCAAACAGCACCGGTGGCTAATCCCACCCTCATCCCCCACAACCAAAACTACGTGCCACCGCCAGGAACACCGCTGCAGGGGGGAGCAGCCAAAAGTATGTTTCTGCCCCTCCAAATTGTCAGGAAGCCCCTTTTCTCCCGACACTTTCAGGCATTACAGCTCCCCGTAAACAACAAACTAACAAAAATTCGGATCATGGAGGCCCCCATAATTGAGCTAGAGGAATAAATGGGCCGAGAAGACTGTTTTCTACATAAAAAACCCGTTTCTAAACCATGACGTCACTTTTATGAATATAACTCACGCTCTGGGTAACAAGGCTCAATGTTGTGCTACGCTGGTCAGTATATGAACTGTGCTGGGACCTCAAGGCTTCGTTGCCGTTTCATTCTACCTACGCCGTGTCAGTCGTTGTCTGTGACGTCAGGCGGCTGCCAGCTGACGACCGCTGTCAAGGTCACCGCCGACCCACAGCTGCATCGCCCCGGAGGTAAACACTCCGACCCGCTGGCGGCCGGCGAAGTGCGCGGCCGCCGTGACCTTTGAACCCGCGTTGTGGTCACGTGGCCCACGCTATCCGCACGCCGGCCGTAGGTGGAGGTGCGGCCGCTGGCCCGGTGCGCCGCGGGCTGTGATTGGGAGATCGTGCCCGGCCATCTTCACGCGACCGAAGAGCAGCGGCCGCCCGCCGGCACTGGCTGTCGATGTGCGCAGGCGGGGGGTCGGCGCCGGTCGGTGAAACGTCTGGTGCACGAGCAGGCGGCGTCGTCCCGGCGCAGCGCCGCGCCCGTCGGCCGCCACGGCCGGTCGTCCTAGTGACCTGGTCACCGCGCCCCAGCCATGGCGGACGGTGAGCAGGCGGACCACCCCGGTGACGTGCTCCGGTGGTCGTCGACACGCCCTCCAGGCGCAGGCATGGTCTCCTTAGGATTCGCGTTCCTGCACTGCGTCGCTGTGCAGGCTTCCATCATACTCCGGCCGTTCGTCGAGTTCGTTGTGCACGCGTGGCTGCTGGCGCTGCGCGTGCTGACGTGGCCCTACCAGGCGTGCTGCAGCCTGGTGCTGTTCGTGTTCGCCTGGCCGCTGCTGCTGGTCGGCCTGTGGGCCTACGCCGGCGTCTGCGTCTGGTGGCGGTGGAGCGCGGGCAGCGAGATGCCGGCGGAGCGGCGGCGTGAGCCGGCCGCGCTGGCCGGCGCTGGTCTGGACGCGCCCGAGCCGGAGGTGGCCGGCGAGTTCGGGCCGGCCGAGGACGAGCCTCAGCCGCCACGCCGCCCGCTGCCCGCCGGCTACCTGGACCCAACGGACTTCCTGTCGCCCGAGGCGCTGGCCGGCATGAAGTTCTACCGGCGCCGCACGCCGCTACGTCGCTAGCTGGACGCGACCCGACGCACGGCCGCGGTCGGCTCCGGCCCGTCTCGTTGCCGTTCAGACGGTGTGGGAGAGCCCGTGTCAGTGACCGTGTCGGACACGGCCGGACCGTGTCGACACGTATCGTCGGAGGAGGTCCGGCCGCTCCGCCCGAGCCGGCCGGACGGCTCAGGCGCGCGTCTGCCAGTGATTTGTGAGGACCAAGGAGGCGCATGTGAAAACCACCTGCGATCCTGGAGGATAAACGCTTTTATGTACGTAACAGCTACTCTGTGTGTCTTCCTTCATGGCCGTGTGGTTTTACATATCGTTCATGCTGCGTTCCTTCATAACATGTCGGTGGGGTCGAGCGATAGTGTGTGGGCAAGAGTGTCAAGTGTGTGGTCAAACGATATGCTTCCTTTAGAGTTGCATGGTTCGTTTTGCCAGCTCATGCGTGCCCAATAGAGCAGTTAACAGATTGGATAAATTACATGGATAGAAGATGGATTCGCCAGGTGTATTAGACCGGACCGGACCAGAAAATTTAGGAAACATCCGGATTGAGACCGGATCGGAATTTGGAATTTCAAGCCACACGGATTGAATGGATGGAAAACGAATCGTGTTTCAAAAGATGCTAAATGCATCCTATTGAAACCCTGCTTTCAATGACGGGAACAAGAAAGGAATGCTAGACAACTGAATATTCTTCAAAACGCGGCCAGTTGGAGAAAAAATTAATTATATTTAAAAATCAATTGTCATTGTTCACAAAATTAATTAGACAAAAGTATCCATCACAGCAAGATATATAAGACACAGTTTAAGCGCCTTAAATATCCAAACCATTATGAATATGATCCGTATTAGCTGCCGTTGCATTATTCACATCCTTGATTGACATTCACCCAGTGTATGATATGACCCGGTGTTGCAAAAGAGAAATCGTTAGAGTCAGAGGCCTGCACCCATTCCAATATTTCGTATTTGTGTTGCCGGTTTCTTGCTGAGATGAAAGAGGTGCCGGTGAACGGAGCAGCGGTCTGGTCACGTGATCACTGATCGCCGGGGGGGGGGGGCTCGGTGACGTGGCCGCGGCCAATTGAGTAGCCTAATACAGTTTGTGCCGGGACGCCAGCTTGATGTAACATTTGTGAACAGTGCAGTGAACCGAGCATAGCACTTCGAGAACAGAACTGAATTATATGAAACACTCCAGTTGTCAGCATACTTCCATGCTGCTGACAGAACCGAAGTATCATTATTAGTTGAATCGAGCTGACAGAACAACAGAACATTTCCATGCTGCTGCGCAACTTTGATGATTATCAAAACAGGCAGGAAAAATGAACTACAAGTGGGCATGTCCACATCCGAGCTAAAACAGGACTCAAGCCCTCCGGTACCTTGTAATTGGGAATACCTTGACAGGTGATAGAACTGCCGCCTATACGTTGCAGCCGGTTGGAACTGCCATAGGTAGCAACATGGCGCTTCCCGAGTGGATAATTTCCATGCACGAATTTGAGCAGGCGGATATGACGAACACGAGCTTAAAGCCCAAATGATGCGCCCGATGGATGGAAGATACCATAGGTGTATGAAACCACAGCCGCCCCACGAAAATACATCATCTATTTTTATTATCTCCACTCGACCATGAAGCTCACCCAGGACGGCACTCACGAGACAGGGGTTTATGTGGCACTGACAAGTTAGCAGCAGTTTATGCGACTTTCAGATATTCAACGAACCGTTATGTCAAGCCCGTGAATGAGGAATACATCGAATAGGAAATGGAAATGACTGGAGCGAGGAACACCTGAACTTGGGCAGGATTCCCTCGCAACGGCGATCGGAGCCTGAAAAACGGAAACCATATAAAGCACAAAGAAAGCAGTTGAACGTTGCACGTTCCAACCAACTCTTAGTATAGCACATGCCAGCAATTGTAGATTCGTCTTCACCTCTCTGTAAGTAGCGACATCATCCTACCACCCACGTGAAAGGCGACTTCAGGACCCTGCCGGCCGGGGACGCATCTGACTCGCCGCCACACTGCAGCGGGCGTTGTTTGACGATTTAAGCCATTCACATATGAGATGAGATTCGCATACTCCATGAGCGGTTTTGCGGTTTTGCCTCGCGTTTAGTATTCTTGCATATGCTATGCCCTTTTCATGCGCCATCAGGTTGTCTGTAGTTGCGCAGCGACCAAAAACCTCGAACGCCGGCCTTCGTTTCAAAAGTGCCGCCCTGCGTTCTTCCGGCCACCCGGGGCCAGGGACCCCGCGCGGCTTCGGCGACGTCGTGGGAACGCAGGACCTCACAGCCCCAATCACTGTGGATGTCACTTGCTTTTTGAGTTATGTCGCATTGGCGCCCACGGTCGACTGCATTACGATCTGCACTGCTCGCCGGTGAATCTGTGTCAGGCAGCTTGACGCAGATTACGGCAATGACGCCTGCCGCCTGGCTGTCCTGCATTTATCCCCAGTCATATTGGGAAATGGTCACACCAGCATCTGGTAATGTCGACAGCTCAAGACAACCGACCAAAAATGGACGGCGGAGAAAACATAAAATCCATCACTAAAACGGTGCAGAGCAGGAGATATATCTGGGTGCGCCGCGGCTAATTCCGCAGACGACTCTTTCGTCGGTGGATGACCGAGGAGCAGGACCAGGTGAGGCATGTTTGTCACACCAGTCGAGGACGATACTCCAATCAATTATTATATCCGTGACACCAATAACTCGTCTCCAACCTTCCGTAAACCCATATAACCTTGGTCAACCGTGGAGGGTCGGGAAGATGGCCTTCACACCGGACGAACATAACGCAGCTGTGGGTCCGCTAAAAACAATAAACACAGTCATCTCCGTCCCAAACAAGGAAACCACCTAATTGAGCGTCGGCGGAATACGAGGCAGTGGGACAAATCGAGACTCCAGCTCAGGGGCCTGTCTCACCTTCGCCTCGAAGTTGTCCAATCGGCCCGGGGAGACGGTGATGACGTCCTTGTAGTTGTAACCTCGCTCGGCACGGATCTTCTCCACCAGAGGCGAGCCCTCGACGTCCTCATCCCCCACCTGCGGGGCGACACAGCACGTAGCAGTCGCACCGGATGACCGCGGCGCTGAGGCCGGAGGGTCTTTTTTCTTCTTTTGTTCGCCCCGGCGACCTCCAGTTAGAGCCGGGTCCCGCTGAGCCTCCTGATCGGGGCGTGAGGGCGCGCCTGCGCAGCCCTGCCAGTCACTCCAGTCACATACTGAGCGCGCCGCCAGCCCGCCTGCCATCGCCTGGCAGCATCAAGCAAGCACGTTTCACCCAAGCGGCCTGACGATGAGTTGTTGTTGAGGTGCTCATTATGTGAGATGCTGTGACACCCATAGCAACATAACAGTTTGCGAATTATAAAACCACCGATCACATTACACGTTTGCTCAAAAACGACCGCTGATTCCGCATCAATAAGGTTCTAGATGCATTTTCGAGGTTCCGGGCTTTCGACTTTGCGGTGTCGTTTAGGTAAAAGATTGTTCGCATAAACTGATTTACATATGTGTCGATATCTGGATATTCTAACGTTTCAAGGCCTCATCTCATCGGCAGAGAAATCAAGTGCACAAGTGAAAAGCCATGAGATTTTTTAAGGACGAAATATGCGCATTGCTATCTTCAGAAAATCTTTTAGGACAGAAAAGACAAATATTCCTATGTTTACTTGCGTGCGCATAAAACGCATCCGTAAAAGGAACACTGCAATGACACAAAACCACAATCACATGTACAGTAGCCATCGGCCAACACTTCATAGCTGAAGAGTTGTGCAGTAAGTGTGTATTTAGGGCTAGAGAGCATTAGCTAGTCACGCTTTCCCAAATTTGAACGCGTCTTCTGACATCGCATATCTGAAGGATGTCAATGTTGTCCGTCAGTTATGGTGATGTCTTATAATGTTCGTGTCACATGTGCTCTGGAGGTGTCCCGTCGCGTATAAGCATTATCAGACATGGTAAGAGTCGCGATTACGCCAAGGTAATGCATGGAAAGAAGCTTACAAATTCAGCTTATCTAGTTCGTTGGGGCTGATTCTCATGAGAAAGGTGTGTTGCGATAACCAATGACAATGTCTATTCTGTGATCGCTCTTACCTTACGCGTGTCGGGAGATGATTCCTCCGTGTATCTTTTTCGTCTTGTTTGTAAACGGATGTCACTTGTTTTGGGCAATCGTGGAATGGTTTATCGTGAATCTTGTCTTGGTTTATTGCCAAAGTGTGTCGTCATGTGTCATTGTATTTCATTTTCAACATCAGAATTTGAAAAAGAGCGTTGTTCATCGAGATTAGCTTATTCGTAGCATTCTGAACGTATTCTTGTCCAATCAGAACAATGCTTAAATGCATGCTTAAGAAATGATCTTATGACGCTAATTCTGAAGCATTGGGAACATTCACTGTCAGCGCTTAAGAAACACCCGTTGTAAGTCTACTTTCTGCATACAGTCGTACTAAATCGCTGTCCTCGGCCATTAACGGTCGCGTCAAGAAAGGGTATTACGTTATCTATGCTTAGTTATCTTGTCAGTTTTAAGCCAAAGCGCTCTTCAAGTGCGTTTTTGAGCGGCTCCAGTCGCTCAGTATCCCATATCTGCACAGCAATACCGTCCCCATAACGACAATAAACATCAGGTCTTTTGTCATCACAATGTATAATGTCGACTTCTTCATGGTCCGTAAAAAATTGGCGAATAAAAGTCCAAGCGGGGAGCCTATCACAACACCTTCAACTTTACAACACGTTCGTCCATCACAGCCCCGAAAAGGAACTTCCAGCGTACAGACATCGACGAATATGAGCGACTTGTACAAGCAATCTTTCACCTTAACGACACTGCAAAGTTACCGTCTCGAAATGACCCTGGCAGTCGGTGAGACGTAAAGCCCCATTAATTCTATTTATACCGCCAAGTTGAAAGCCCGGAACCTACAACGAGGTAACAGAAACCTTATTAATACGGAATCAGCGGTCGTTTTTAATCAAGCATGCATAGCGCAAAATCTTCTGCCAAAATATTTGAAAGAACATTTTCCGCCAAGATATGCCCACAAATCAGTCAGCGCCATGCCTCTATAATCATATCCGCTGCAAGGACCTTCGTATATTTATGCAACATCTGTTCCAAGCTTTCCCACACATCATCATTGCGTGATTGATGGAGGTACGGAAATGGTATTGGCGAACTTATAGGAATTGCGTTTGAAGTGACATACAACACATCATTTTTGTTGCACATTTGTCACGTCTCTATGCTAAATGCCCCGTCATACTTAAATTTGCGTCCGCATGTCTCCGGTAGAGCTATCAGAGGCATAACAATATCAGGAGAGCTGGAACTCACCAGACATTGAAATCCAGAAAAGCTAGGTTGGAAAGATGACATCTTCTTGGAGGAAGGAACTCCGATTCACACAGCGCGAATTTCCCTCCTGCTACACTATCTTTTAAAACAGGAGCGAGTTGCTACATCTGAGCCAGAGGCATATAGTAATACTTTGAGCTCTTGAAAAGCATCCAGACCTTGCATGTCCGCTCTAGCACGGGTGACAGCATGTAACGCGCTAACATAATGGATACTCATTACCTCAGTGCTGTAGTTTGATTATAATTCTAGCGCTCTAGGATGAGACGCCTTCTGATTTTACGCTTAAACCCTACGAGGCCTACGTATCTTCAATACAAACTAACGACCCACTCAAATGAATTGGAATGAACGCAAGGCTGCTTAAAAATATCAATTTAACAAAATCGATGTTCACGCATGTTTCACTGGGCATCGTAAGTCAAATTCCACGAAAGGACGTCACACGTTGCATTCCGATTCGGTTCCAAACATTTAATAGTGTTCAGCGAGTGCGTTGTGATGAGTACCGAGCCTCGGGAAATTTTCATTATCAAATACGGCGTACCAAATCTGGCATTTCCGGCTTAAACTATCATTGGGGTATATGCAAAATATGACACATATATGTCAAGATGTGTGCCATATGCGAGATGCTTCGTCAATCCAAGCGTTACAATCCAAGCTGGATAACGCATTGCCATCTTCATACAGGTGCGCACATGTGTGCCAACACGATTGCGCGCTGTTGTCTCAGCCGAAGTTTGGTCGGGGGTGGCCACGACCACCGGCGGCCGAATTCCCAGACATACGCTTGTTTATCCGCCGCGCGAGAGACCTTCCGCAGGAAGCGCAACTGTGCAGCTGCTTCGCAACCGGCGACGGGCCGGCGAAAGGACTTTGCACCGACGAAATTCGCGGAATATTGCGATCAAAGCGTTGGGAAACGGGCACATATTTGGAATGGATACTTATCACTGTGAACCCGGCTTTTCGCTTGTCATTTTTGTGTCTCCATCACACTTGGTTTAGGCGGTAGCCTGTTGCTGAAGGTAACGCTGTTCGTAGACTGTAGACTGCGAGTGTTAGAAATCGATTTCGAAAACCGCAGAATTGGTCGCTTCCAGATCGATTGCTGACATTACTATGGGGTGAATAGTGTCGCGCTGCGTGGGAGGGGTATTTTTAGAGAGTACACGCGCTTCCACCATTCATGAGTTGAATCGCGTTATCGTCTCGGATTGCCGAATTATAACGCCAATCCTGAAAAGCGAATCATCGGAAGACGATTCTGATCAGCCGCCGACATCAGACGGTATGTCTTGGGTGATGTGGGGTTCCTGACATAAGACCACGAATCTTACTTTGAAGGGAGACCTTGAGAGGTTAAGTCTTCTTGACAGATACCAGTTTATGCGCTGAGCACCATTCTAGCGCATACAAGTCCGTATCCAAAATCTAGCCCGAATCCTTGCTTGCGAATACCACTGTCAGGAGGCGTCTCCACGACGAGCAGTCCGCCCGGCGGCTCCTCAGCTTGGAAACGCCTCTGGGGAAGAAGGGCGTTCCCCAGCCCAGGCCCTGCTCGGATATCTTCTCAGCAGCTGGCCAGCTTCCCAATCCCTACCCATAGGCATTCGGCTGACACTGGCATATTTCTGCTGAGGAATGTGACAGACAGACAGACAGACACAGACAGACAGACAGACAGACAGAAGGCAGGAAGACTCCGCCAGGAGCACTACTACCGCCGCACCACAACGCCCCGGTCACCACTGAAAATGAGAGCATCCGTCCGTGGACAAGACACGTGCTCCCCTCGCTAAGATAGTTGGCGTCATCCGCGGCGTCGGACGTCCCCGTGACCACCACGTGACGCTCCTAAGTGAACGCGTCTAGCATCGCACCCGGCTCCGGATCCAACGTAGTGACGTGTGCAGTTCCATCCATCGCACGCCGAGTAACCCCCTTTCATCGTGACAATCGCGCACGACGTGTGCCAGACAGTTTTGCTTCCTGAAATGATTCTATTAACCTCATTAGACCTTGGTCTCGATGGGAAGGCGAGATGTCATTAACGACTTACCACATAAATGAGCACCTGCCATTCAACCCTCTGGGCGGCCGCCGCCATGAGTCGCCATGCACACAAGAGTTCTCCGCACTATCGTCTTGAATGGATGCGCCCCACCATTGGAACGCATTAGCTACGAGCATGTCTAACGAGCCGGGTGAAGCAGATGATTTTCTTCCCTTTTTCTGTGCAAATTTAGTCCGAACATTTTGGCTGGATAGATTTACAGAACCGGCGTTTATGCCAATAAGGGTGAGTTATATGAGCAATGACCCCGCCATCCGCTCGTGAAATTTCATTTCAGCGGCAGAATTATGTGCAGGAAGTTTTATGTCCCCAGATGTTTGGGACGGTCCACCTCGCCCTCTGACCTCATCAAACCTGAGCGGCCGCCGCCACCGACCGCAGACCACCACAGCCGTGAGCACTGAGCCAGCGCCGAGGCCACCCGAACCCACCCACCCCGCCAAAAGTGAGTTACAAGGCCGATGCTCTGACCAATGGAGGAGGTGCACGGCGGCACACACATCGCAGTACACTCCGAGGTCGCGAAGTCACAGCCGAACTACGCGGCAATCGCACAGCACTGTTCAACAACAGCAACACAGCACTGCTCAATTCTTCCACGTCGCGGATCTGCTGAGACTGCAGGCAACGGAATCTCAGGACATGAGCCCAAGGTCGTGCGTAACGCGTGTGTTTCGCGCACCCTGAAAGCGTTCTCGTGACCACGGTAGCCGATAACAAGGAAGGCTACGTGGTAGACAGCAGCGAATAAAATCCTAGCTACTAGGAAACGAGGCTCGCACCAACCCACCTCTTCAGTAATCTGGAGCTGGGCTGGGGGGCGTGGGCATACCTCAGCATGGTCACGTGGACAGGACAGGGGCGCGGGCATACCTCAGCATGGTCACGTGGGCAGGACAGGGGCGAGGGCATACCTCAGCATGGTCACGTCACGCGGGCAGGACAGGGGCGCGGGCGTACCTCAGCATGGTCACGTAGGCAGGACAGGGGCGCGGGCGTACCTCAGCATGGTCACGTGGGCAGGACAGGGGCGCGGGCGTACCTCAGCATGGTCACGTGGGCAGGACAGGGGCGCGGGCGTACCTCAGCATGGTCACGTGGGCAGGACAGGGGTGCGGGCGTACCTCAGCATGGTCACGCGGGCAGGACAGGGGCGCGGGCGTACCTCAGCATGGTCACGTGGGCAGGACAGGGGCGCGGGCGTACCTCAGCATGGTCACGTGGGCAGGACAGGGGTGCGGGCGTACCTCAGCATGGTCACGTGGGCAGGACAGGGGCGCGGGCGTACCTCAGCATGGTCACGTGGGCAGGACAGGGGTGCGGGCGTACCTCAGCATGGTCACGTGGGCAGGACAGGGGCGCGGGCGTACCTCAGCATGGTCACGTGGGCAGGACAGGGGCGCGGGCGTACCTCAGCATGGTCACGTGGGCAGGACAGGGGCGCGGACATACCTCAGCATGGTCACGTGGGCAGGACAGGGGCGCGGGCGTACCTCAGCATGGTCACGTGGGCAGGACAGGGGCGCGGGCGTACCTCAGCATGGTCACGTGGGCAGGACAGGGGCGCGGGCGTACCTCAGCATGGTCACGTGGGCAGGACAGGGGCGCGGGCGTACCTCAGCATGGTCACGTGGGCAGGACGAACCGCTGAGCCACTCGTGACGGGGCACATGTGTCAGACTGCGCTGCACAAAGAGCTCGAGATCATCCTCTGGACCTGTGTCGCTTCCCACGTCGCTCCCAGATCGTCCAAAGATGTGTGAAACTATCACGAAGGCTTTGCTTCCAGAACTCGATGCCTTCAAAGATGCGTGAAACTTGTCGCGATCCGTGTTTGGCCGGGGACGTGCTATTATTGTTTCGCGCCAGGCAGCGCGCAAAATTGAAAAAGTCGCTGAAGAAATGTCATCGCAAGCAAACTCGTGAGCTGTATCGACGTCGCAACATCGTGGTGTTCTTTTCGTTTGTTTGCTGGATCTTGTTTCGCAGGGTGAAGGCCGCCTATTGTACAAGGCAGTCAGGCAAATCCGACACTGATTCACAAATCTACTCCGAACCGTAAATCGAAGCTTCACTTAGCATGCAGCTTGAGATGAATACAGACAGAGATGCTGCTCCCCGTAGAAATTCGTTCGCTGCTCCATGCAGAAATCCGTTATCACTGGTGCTAACCTTCACACGACATACCATACAGATCCTGATTATATGACGTCACTAATCACTTCGTCCCATGGATAAAAACGGCGTGACACCCTAATACGTGCGTCTTTCATGTTGTTCGGGTGCAACGAAATGCGTTTATTGCAACCTGAAAACTGCGGGAAAATCTAGTGGGTATTGCAAGGTTATGTTTACCCTGCTGAGTATCTATTGGGGCAGCCATACGGCGTATCCATCGACAAAGGCTGGCTGCTTTCCAGCAAAATTCGAAATATCGGGCGCCCTGAAAATGATAAAATAAGAAAATGAGACCCGAAGTTTTTGATTTCGTGGTAAAATTAGAGTGAAGCGTGGCGAACGCCTTCAGCGGACCAGATCCCTCACGACTTTGGGTGACCCCTTCTTGATGATTGCCTAAATTCGCCACTTCGTACAACGCCGTTATTACTGCTCCCGCCTGAGCGGCGGGTTTCCCCTGGTGATAGGTACCGACTCCAATAGCATGTGATCACGGGAAGCCGCAACGCCTCAAGCATGAAGAAACGCTTCATGTGGGGACGAGGCGCTCTTGCTCAAACTTGTCACATGGACTTCAGAGTTTGCATGAGTTCATTTGAACGAAAAAACAACTTTTCCAGTATTCATGCCTTGCACTTTCCGAAACGCGTATTTTTCCAAACCTACTGATAACATACACCTTAAAAAACAATCGACGCATGTGACACACACCACAGCGTTAGGGCGAGCCCACCACAACAGAAAAAATCCAATACGCACCTTCCAGTAGAGGACCCCCGTGCGCTCGCTGAGCTCCTCCATGGTGATTGGCTGCACAGGATCGGTTTTGTGGGGCAGCCTCTGGTCGTCGCCAGGACCCAACTCGGCCATGTACCAAGCCTGCACCATGACTGCCCTGTGATCACAGAGAAAACCCTTTAGTGCAGAAGCCAACTGTAGTGCAACGCATCCCTACCGCAGTGCCTTTGAAATGGCGAAACTTGCTGCGGCCAAAGTAACTGCCAATGGTCCAACGGGTGGTCATTCCAAATGCGGGTGTACGGAGCCAGCCTGGCCATGCAATATATATATATATATATATATATATATATATATATATATATATATATATATATAAGCAATGCAAGGACGCCAGAACACCAGGCAAGGCCACCTCCGACTTAGCGAAGCCTAACATGCTCCTATAAATCCAGAGATAATCAAAATTAGCCCTACCGTCTTGCATAGCACGTTGTTCCCCCCCCCCCCCGCACCACCCACCCGCACTGCTTCTGAGCTCCGCGCTCGTGGGTCCCCTTGAATGCTTCGGAAACCTCACGGCTGTTCCAGTTGCCTTCTGAAATAATCGCAAGCCCCGATCGTTTCTACGTTCACCTATACAGAGTTTCTGATACTTTCAGAGCCTCTTGACTCTACCAGATATTCTAACTGTTTAGGGTCAATATTCAATACCTGTGAACCTTGACCACCCTTGCTGCCACTGGCCCGCAACATGCTGGGGTCACTTCGCGCTTTGGGTATCTCCAGCTTTCTCGGTTTTTTCCGTACGCTCCTCCCAGTGTTTTTTTTTTTGTCGCTGGCCCCAGGCCCTGCCTTATATTGGATGAACATGTTGAAACTGTTGACCACTCGAGATCATTATCCTCCACTTCCCTCATCACTCCCAAGCTACGAACTTTTGGGCGCATTACTGTATTATAACCAGATTAGTTCCATGAACAAAACTTTAAAATTTTGGCCGTCAGATCTGTCCAAGGCAATGGAACCCATCACGTTTCCAGTCTCTCAGACATAATTAAAATTAGGCTTCTATCACTTTTCCGAGGACTTCGAGAAACGTAAATGAAGAATGACCGTAGCGTAAGGGAATCATAGTCAGTCCTGTAACAAATCTCGTTCACAAGGATCATTTTATCTGTGACCCTGATAGGCTGAGCTGAACTAACCGGGAAGGACAAGTTCAACAACCGACAACCGCCAAGACACGCTCAGTTGGTAAAGCAAAAGAGTCGCAATCAGAAGACCCTGGTTCAAATCCCAGTGATTCTAAGGAGCCGATTCGGGACGTGACACATGCATGGCTGCAAGCCCGCCTTCATCCAGCCATTGGTAGGACTCCATAGTACCCGACGACAGCCGGAGAGTGAACTGGTCGGAACATTGTGTACAAGCTAACACACCATGCGAGGGCGATAGTCTGAACGTAACTCCATCCGTGTAACTAATGACTTGTTTCAACTCTTCTGTGCCATTTATCTGGACTGCCCTCTCTGTGGAACTTGCGCGGACTATTTTGCGCCGCCTATTTTGAATGCGCCAAGAAATGTATGACGTCATAGACGTCGCACGCATTCCGCTTCCTCAGTGGCCATATTGAGTTCGAGGTCAATGCAAATATGACCATTGGCTGAGTCGTGTCTGGAGAACATTAGCACTCCTACCAGGTCCCCACTTCCATCGGCAGAAGTCGACTTCCAAGCAGCTGAACGCCCTGAATGCAAGTGCCGAGCACATTTGGTTGTTTGGTCATTTGGTTTTTTTGGACTAGAGCCATTTCAGCCAGCAATAATCATCCCAGAACTATAGAATGGAGGAGAATGGATAAAGGTGGGGCAGAGCTACACGCACCTGGGACCCACCGCCGAAACCAAGTCCACATAGTGAGAGCTAGGACGGAACTAAAGAGAGATAAAGACTCTGCGGGGTGTGTGCTTAGCGCTTGGACGGGGATCCCACCAGGAAGCTGCTCAGCCCACTCATGGCTGGCGCATGCAGCCTGTCCCGGATAAGCGGGGCGTCGCAAGGATGCAGGATAAAGGAAGAACGAAGACGAGAGGGCCGGTATCTACAGCACAAACCACGCTTAGTGATAATCATACAGGCATTTGGGCAGTCGTACTGGTTACGGTAGACTCAAGACAGGAACATAAATGACGTAAGAATGGTGTCATAACAGAGAATGCAAATACAAATAAAAGTACATAAAATCACGAACACGTACATAAGACTACCAAGAGAAAATGTCAAAATGCACGCACACACACACACACACACACACACACACACACACACACACACACACACACACACACACACACACACACACACACACACACACACACACACACACACACACACACACACACACACATACATATATATATATATATATATATATATATATATATATATATATATATATATATATATATACAGCGCTTGAAACACTCTTTTAAACGTGCAGACCACTAACACCAGCTTGTGACGCGTAGAAGTACCACAAGTGAGTCAGGCCGTCCGCTACATCGACAATTCTGACAAGGCTAGCCTGGCAGCGACTCTGAAGTCATAAACGCGCTCGATGACGTAATCAAACGATGACGTATTGAGGAGCATATTTACTAAACAGTTAATTTTTGTTGTTTGGCAGGTATTTTGCAATGAGAGCATACCAGTAGTGGCTAGGAAGCCTTTTCCATCACATTTCGTGCTTGCTTTAATGCCTTCAAATGTGGAACATGCCATTTACTGGCATGGATGGGGAACTTTTGCAATTGCAGCAAAAGTTAATTAACTCTTCCAATAATTTGATTAGTTCCAAGGAGTTAAATATCTTGCCACCGGGGGGAGCGGCATGATCTTTTCACATACCAAAGCATTTCTTTTATTTTAAGCCAAACAAATCGAAAGTTGTGTACTTGACTACCCGGGAAACAACTCAGAATTATCCCATTAGGCCGTACCGAAAATTGCAGAGAAAAAAAAACTATACGGGATCTCCATTCTTAGTCAAGGCATGGCCTCCAAGCATGTACCATAAACTAAGCGTTAAACCTGTGTTCTCCATGTGCACGTCGCATGGGATTATCAGCAAACTAATTTTTACAGCATTCGGCAAATTTGGTAGCCTTTGACATAATCCAGGATCATAATGTTCCGAAGCGTAAATTATCGACCATGCCGCATCGATTGATAAAGGTTTTGTGCCGATCGGCTGCATAGACCAAGCATGGGGCTGTCCGCAGCGCTTTTTTTTTTATTTCGGACGACTTTGTTCACCTTTGAGCTGACCCAATGTTAGCGTCACCTGGAGAGGATGGTTTAGTCATGGTGTGGTGTCGAATGGTAAAGGTTTGGATTTGATCAGTCGAATAGGCTCGGCGTAGATTACTGACGCCCTAATTTCATAATAATAAAGTTTTGTCTCAATCTGTTCCATAAGCTCGGAGCACGTGCCTGTCTAACAACTAATTTCAGGCAGTTATGGCCGATTTTGGACGACCTTTGACCCGACCCCAGGCCATCACGTTCTGGAAAGCACAGGTTATCGATTATTGGCGTATCAATTGGTGAAGGTGTGGTGCCTATCAGTTCCGTGAGCTCGGAGCATGGGGTTGTCTAGTAACTAATTTCGGGTGGGTCCGGCCGTTTTTGGTGACCTTTGACCCGACCCACGGTCACCATGTTCTGGAGAGGATTGGATATCGACTATGACGCATTGATCGGTGACGGTTTCATGCTGATTGGTACCACAGACTCGGAGCACGGGGTTATCCGCAGAAAACTTAGATGGTTTGGGGTCTTTTTTGGCTTTGACCTGAGACAAGGTCACCATGTTCTGGAAAGGGTAGAATTTCGGCTGTGAGGAGTTGGCTGCAGCCAATTTCGGTGGTTTTAGGTGTTTTTCATGACTTTTGACTTAACTCAAGGCCACCATGTTCTGGATGGAACCAGGGATTTCAACTATGGCGCATAGAATGGTGAAGAATGGCGCAAAGGATGTTGACCGTTCCAATCCCCTAGGAGCGTGGTGTTGCGTGCAAGCCAATTTGAGGTGGTTTCAGCCGTTTCTGGTGACCTTTGACCATACTCCAGGTCACCATGCCCCGCGGAGGATACGTTATCGACTATGGCACATCGATTGGCGAAGGTTTGGTGCCGATCGGCCCCATACTCGGAGCACGGGTTGCCTGCGGACTATTTTTCCAGTTTTTTTTATTTTGGGTGACCTTAAGCCTCACCCAAGGTCACCATGTCATGTCAAGACAAGTTATCGAATAAGCGGCGTCCATTTGCGAAAGTTTTATGTCGATCGGAGCTCGGATGCATGCCGATCAGTGTTCGGAGCTCAGCTGTCAACAGACCTGGTCGACCGTTTTGTCCCTCCCGTAGCATGGGGTCACCGAAGGACAAATTTCTGTCGGCTTCGGGCATGTTATCTTGTGGTATTAGGCCTGTGGCAAAACCTGTGGTATTAAATATAAATGGTTTAGCTCCTTCCTGATGTTATCATTGTTATGGGGCCTTGGTTTAGTCCCCCCCCCCCCCCCCCCCCCAGTAAATCCGGTATCGGCTTCGCACCTACGCAGACTGTCTGAACGATCTAGAGCAAAACCCATGCAACATTTACACCCGCAGATACACAGCACATTTTAAAATATGTTTAGCATCTTCACTTAGTTGCATGCACCATATAACAACCGTGCATTGCGTTTTACCTCACACCGCCACGCTGCGTACCCAGTTCCTGCTACGCATCCACCGACACTCAATCCTGGCTTGCAGCAGGCAGCTATTTGGGAGAAGGTATAGGTCACAAACACTGTCAGCTGCTTGTGACGTCACAAAACCAAACGTTGCTGCAAACTTGATAATAGTTCCGCATGAAGCCGGATCACATGGGACGGAACCATACGGAATCAGACGAAGCTGAACAGAGCCGAACGGGATCGGACAGAGTAGGAGAGAACCGGATGGAACGTAATGGGGCTAGACGGACAGGATGGCTCCCGACCCACCCGATAGGACCAAACGGATTTCGAAGTATTCGAGCCAAACCGGATGGGATCAGACGATGTGCGACAACATCAGACGTGACTACTTGAAACTGGGTGGGATCAAACGGGACGGGACGGGGCCATGATAAAGCGCCTTGAGCCCAGACGGAACCGCGCAAGATCGGAAGAGACGGATTCCGACGAGACGGGGCGGTGCGAGCTCGGACAGTGTCGCACTTCACCTGACCCGACGGGATTTGACTGGACGGAATCGGATGGGACTACACTGAACTAGAAAGGACAGATCATGACCGGATGGCGCCAAATGGGATCAGACCAAATCAGACGGAATTGGGCGGGAGCAGACGGGACCGGTCAGGTCCGTTCTGGTCCCATTCAGCTCGTCCTGTCCGTCCTGTGCTGTTCCTTTAGGTCACCTCTCTTGCCATCCGACTCAATCATCGATATGCTGGGCTGAAACGCGCATGCGATTATCACTAAGTTAACAATTATTTTGTTGTCAAGTGACGTCATCATACAAGGAGCTGAAGGTGTGAGAGAACTTAACGCCCATGCGCCAGTTTCGTGCATGAGTTCGTTTGTTTGAAACGGTGGTTTGGCGAACCGTGGGTCTGGCGGTCAGTGATTGGTGTGACAAATACCAAGGCGGTGTGTGCTTACGGCAGGTTTCGCTACATAAAGCTTTCATAGTTTGCAGATTGTTTACATAAATAACCGTATGGGTGATTCGTATGCATAGATAGTTTGCATAGAAGTCTGAGCTGCAGGAGACTGGATTCGTGGTTTACTAATGGGTTTGGCATGTTTTTTTTTAAATTCCCGTGCAGTGCCTTGTTTTCAAGTCAATTCTGGCATTGGATGGTTATGGTTATGGAACATACCATGTACTTTCATGTGTTGGATATGTGCAGATGCAGTACGTACTTGCTTTAGTGTTGTGACCTGTAATGATTCATATGAAAGGTATGTACAGTGGCCATGGGTGTGGCTTTGCAAAATCAGTTTGGAATTGACTGAGTGGGATAATGGGCTAAATTTAACCCTGAATTATTGTGAAGTATTGGTTTCTCATTGTATGTGGTCACCTTAACGCTGTTTGTGGGGCCTCCTTAAATGAGAAGCTACACCCCTGGTATCATATGTTACTACTCCTGGATTATTTCAACATCAGTCCCTGCTCTTCTTTGGGATTCACCCTCTTACAATGTATCATTATACAACTATGTCTGGCTGTAGTTAGTGCAGGGCTCAAGCTATGGTGTCTGCTGTTGAGAATAAAGCTGGCATGTATCATCAATTGTGTTTGTAAAATGGCATACACTACATAATGGGGTGGCTTGTTATCAGAATATTGCTTCCTTATTTCATCATTTTTGTGTGGCAGTTATTGTTCCAAAAGCATTTGCTGTGAATAATTGGCAGATAGTTCTGTTTATTTTTTGCCAGAGAAAACATAAGCTGGTGTATGTTTCATATAGAATACCCATGAAAACACATAATGTAGTCAGCAATACCTGTTCAAAGCCCAGCTGGCTTTGTAATCCATTGCCTTGGAGGCCTTCAGTCTCAAAAGGTCAGCTATAGCATTGTCTCATTTAAGCAAAGGCTCATTGTAAACCCAGAAAGGATCCATGTTAGTCTGTCATAGTCCAGGTTATGTTCTCAAAATGTCTACTGTTGTCTTAGAGAAGGCCTTTCATACCTGGAAAATATTTATCATAAACACAGAAGTGGCTCACAACATTTCAGGAAGGGATCAACATTATACTGGGAAAGTAAGCATGTCAGTCCCTGAGAAGCTTATTTGATATGTTTGGCCTGGGAAGTGCTCACCCCTTATCAGGAAAGACCCCATGATAGACTTAGAAAGGGTCCCTCATCCAATGGCCCCCTATGGAAGCCTGTTGAACACTCCTAGTAGAAATTCAATCTCTGAGTCTTCATGACTGGGCCATACTATCTATGTGGTGGCTGGTGGCTGGCTGACATGCTGTGGGTGCCATTGTGGTCTCCATCTGGCCTATTCAACATCTAATGTCTTTGCAATCAGCTAGCCATTTTTTGGGAGGTTGCAAGCAACGCAGGCACATACAGCATGAGGTGGTGCTTGTCTTAAATCCAGCTCTTTTAGTTGTGCTGGAGAGACATGCCTGGTTTCCAATGTTGTTTCCTGGATTCCACTTCCCCCCTTTGGAAAATGAGGTCTTAGATCCTTGGTTTCAGCTATTTATTTAATAAACACATTCCTGGTTCCTGGACCATTTTAATACTTTTGCAAAGACAGCACCCTACTTCCTGGCCCTCACCAGTTCTTTGGAAAATACAAAGATGGGCTCCTGGTTCCCACTGATTGTGTCACAAACACCAGAAGCTAGTTCCTGGTTTGTGTGTGCTTTCCACCAATGCCAGACTGTGGTCTCCCTAGTCCCACCAGTTCTGTTACAGATGCTGGCCCATGGTTCATGGGTCCCACCAGTGATGTGTTTTCCAGTATTTTATCATGGTTAATTGTCATCCTTTTTTCATTTGATTTGAACTCAACCTTTATCCCCTTTGACTTTAAGCTTGTCATCTTTTTGTTGTTAGACTTTTCCTCAATTTGGCCTTTGCCCCTGTTGACATGCATCCCTATTTACTTGTTGTGCTTGAGTTTTGTCTGCTTTGACCTCCATTCCCAGTAACTTCCAACCCTTTTCAGGTATTGTCCTTGTAGTTTTTCTACTCCCTTTATCCCTGGGGACTCTGTGTTGTTCAAATTGTTTGTGCAGCAAAATGTGGCACAGTCATTGTGATTTTGAAAATTTCTAATTCGTCATCAGCCTGTGGTTATTTGCATCACAAACTGACACAAAATCACATCAAAGAACAGCTTATATGCAGAGATACACTATTTAGGGTATCTACATGTTTTAGTAGTACCTTTCAGTTGGTTGCACCTTGTTTGACATTGTGTGGTTTTTCAGATTCTGCTTGTGTTGTATTGCTGGTCACTACTTGCCATCAGCTATGGGCGCCATGCATTTTGGTGGGCTTTCAGCTGTATCAGTGCTGGTTTTCTTCATTCAGACAGGTAAGGGTCTAGTTGTCAACATGTGTGCAACATGTATCATATTTGATCACAGTAGCCATTCAAATAATTATCACTATATTTCTTGTTCCAGCATTACAATGCATTGCATTACCAGTCGCATGTTTCCAGCACTTAAAGCTGTGAGTGTACGAGAGTGTACGTTAAGCAGAACATGTTGCCTTGTGAGAGGCGTTGGTCGGCGCAATGACTGGGTAGATGGCGTCTTTGGCTTCCACCCAAGGGGCCGGATGCCAACTCCGGTCGCGCCCTGGGCTCTAAGCGTTAGAAGGTCACTGGAGTCTCTACAGGCACTCGCGGGCCATGAAAGGGTGCGCGACGATGAACGGCGTGTTCCTTTTTATGAAAAAGAAGTATTTCAGAGAGCTCAACAACTCTTTTCATGAGCATTGCATTCAAAGTATGGTGTAGAGTAGCTCCTCAGTTTTAATGATCATGTGGACCAGTGGCGTGTCCAGGATTTGGCAATGGGGGGGGGGGGGGAGGGGAGGGGAGATGGTTGCACAACTCGAAAGCTTTCACTCAAAACTTGGTTGTGTTTGGCAGGCGTGTGAAGCTTGTTTCATGCAGAAACAACATTGCATGTTCTTGGTGACTTTATTTCTGTGCATCTTCCTTGAGTGGTATAGTGTCAACATTAACGAGATCTCGGTGCTGGTAATAACTTTTTATGCTGCCAGGGCAGGCATTGACCTTGTTACACCAGGTCAAAAGTCAAATTGTCCTGAAAACTGGCGTTCTTCACCTGTCGGCCTGCAGAGCGTCATGGTCTTATGGTGTCGGCTCGGATGCGCTGATTCGTGAAGGAACTGTGAGATGACTCGAGGCTCCCGAGCCGGCCTGTGGAGACCGATGCGTCATATGAAGTCCTCCCGAAGCGGATGGTCTTCTGCTGGTGTCGCATCGGGCTCGGTCCCTGGCCAGCCGGTGTTGGCGTCGCCTGACCGCGCTCTGTTTTCAGCGGCCGCTCACGAGTGTTACGTGTGCGTCGGCCAGGCGGGCAACGGCGGCAAGTGCACGGAGACGGTGGCGCTGTGCGAGTACGAGGAGAAGTCCTGCATGACCACCGTCAGCTGGGGGAGTGAGTGCGGGCGCACGGCGGCCGGACGGACGCCTGCCGCTGGACGGGTGCACCGTGCCGGTGTGGACGCGGGAGACTGGAGGGAAGCACCGTAGCACTGAGGGCGTCCGACGCTAGACAGCAGCACACAGGGCGGCGGTGCGGATATCGGACTGGGGACAGGCCAACAGGGACACGCTGCAACGGTGTCGGTACTAGACACGGGACAGGCCGCTTTAAAATGTAGCTACTCGACCCTGGACTTACCACTGCTTCAGCGTGCATACTGGGCTCGGTGAC
Source organism: Pollicipes pollicipes (assembly GCF_011947565.3). Lineage (NCBI taxonomy): Eukaryota > Metazoa > Arthropoda > Thecostraca > Pollicipedomorpha > Pollicipedidae > Pollicipes > Pollicipes pollicipes. The sequence goes on from NW_023596461.1 coordinate 25,838,989, forward strand.
GTTACAAGCCTATGGCGATGATGCAGGTGCTTACACGGCAGCAGTCAACGTATTGAATACTTGACACTAGTACAATGGTGGTGTGCTATGAGTGAGAGTGTTCAATCGACAACGTAATAATAGGCAGGACCTGACTAACGACAAAAAGTGCACAAAGTCGTGTGCCCATCTGTCTGACGTCTGTTGGCCCGCCTGCGGCTACCTGTGCGGCTGCTGTGGGTGTAAGGGTGTAGCTGTATGCGTGGGTGTGGGTGTGGGTGTGTCCGTGGGTGTGTACGTATGTGGATGTGGCCGGCGGCTGCTATGTGTGTTTGAGTGTGGGTGTGTGTGTGCGTGCTGTGCGCGTGCGTGCGTGACGCGCACCGGTCCGTCCGCAGGCACCCCCGGTTGGCGGCTCGGCGTGCCGATGATGCACTTTGTGTCGAAACAGTGCGCCACCGACGTGCAATGCGAGAGGATGCGCATGCACAATATGCCGTTCTGCACGCGCATCTCGTACGAGGACTGGCGGTGCACCTCCTGCTGTAAAGGCGACCGCTGCAACTATTACATCATCGTGAGTTCGTCGGGCCACCAGCACGGGTTTACGGCTGTTGGCGTGGGTCGACGGTGATGTGGTGCGAAGTTCTGCTGGAGTCGGCTCTCGCGATGGGGAGTGGGGTCCCAGAAGTGGGAGGCGTGGGTGGATGGGGCACGGGGCCTAGGTACTGTGGTTGGCTTGAACCTGTAAGTTACGGCCACGTGCTGCGTGTAGGCGTCACTGTGGAAATGTTATGGTCTTGATGGCCCGGGCCGTGTGAGAGCATTCATGTATTTGTTCGAAAAGACCATACATCCGCTCGTAATATTGGCTAACGACGTGCCTGTCGTACTAAGTAATCAAATGGAAGACACCTGTGAGGGATGTGGGCAGGACGTTGTGTAGATGGGCGAAGTTGGGCGGGAACCCATAAATTGTTGGCAGCATGATTGTATAGGCTGGAGCTTGGCACTTCTATATATATATAACTGGGCGACCCATCAGCTGCCGCTGCGGGTTATGTGGCGGTCCGCGGCGGCACCGCACGATCTTTCCCGCGGTCGCCTGTCGCCTGATCTGCCAGCCCCCGTGCATGCCGTGTGTCAGCCGGCCGTGGTGCCGTGCTGACCTGACCCGGGCCTCGCGCTGCAGGACGGCGCTGGGTCGCTGCAGGCGGCCGTCTTGCTGGTGTCGGCCTCGCTGGGCCTGCTCGTGCTGCACGGCCGGCTGTTGTGAGCGCGTCGCCGCGGCTCAGCCGCCTCGGCCACTGCCGCGTCACACCCGGAGAGGCCCTGTGCGCCGCCGCGCGGCGTACGTGAAGCCTCGGGCGTGGTAGTGCCATGTGCGCAATGTGCAGTGGTGTATGGGACGCTGTGAGAGATGCTGCTTGGGTGGATATATGCCAAGTGGCCCTGCCGGAGGGATGGAATCTCGTGCTGTTGTGACGTATCTTTTTAGCTTTATAGCTGGTTGTACCTAGCGCATCGCTTTAGACATAGTCCAGCCTTCTATGTTTCAGTTATGCCATCATTTTATTCCTGGCTTAACTTGTGCATTCATACGTCTGTTTGGTGCCTTCTGTCAATCTATCCATCGGCTTTTGATCACATTTTATCTCCGCCGTCATTCCATGCGAAGATTTTGTGTGCTTACTGCATACATCCTGAAACGATAACGGCATTGAGTTGTCGATGGTCCGTATGCTTTCTCTGTGAAATGTACTACGTTGAATGGAAAAAGGCGATAGAACGTTTCATCGCACGGCACTGCGTCCAGCTGCAATAGTTTCGCGCACGAGAGCAGCTTATTTACCATCCAGTTTGCAACTGAATGTGTTACATTCCATTGCGATATAGCAAGTCTTGCTACAAACTCCCCTTTGAAATTTCGATTTCGAGGTAAAGCACTGGGTAAAAAATTACTTTTGACGGGGAGAAATAGCTGAGTCGTACGCGTGGAGAACTCCTGCACGGAAAGCCCGGGTTTTATCCTCGGATAAAGTCATTGCCTCCTGGCGTTTGAGCGCCCGTTGGTGATGGCACGTCGTGTCTGTTAAAAACTGTTACTGTGCTCTTGCCAGAGAACTGGCGTGACACGTCGCGCATGCGGATTAGTGCGTTAGTGTTTTCATAGTCTCTTTACAATAGCGTGTCACATTGTCTTACGTGCTCTTTGTCTCTGCGTATTTACCTCGTGCGTGTGTTGAAGCCTCGTATTTCTGCATATTGTATCGGCGTATTTATAGAAAGCGCCATCAGAAGTCTCGAATGAACATTCCATCTTCATCACATTGAAACCTAGATGTGCCTGCTCATCACAGAACCGTCCAAGATATACGCGATTGGTAGCTGAGTGTTGCACCGAAGTCGCGACATTCGCGAGTTCAGCCGTCTCGGCCCGAGTATGTGTCTCGTGAACATGAACATACCTGAGGCATCTCGTGTGAGGCGTACCGTGTGTCGAACAAATGAGCGCTGACGATGCATTCTTCAATGTGCGCTCGAATACACGGTGTATTCCAGTTGCATGTGCGTTTACTCATTTTTTAAGGTATATGCTGTCGTGCAGTGGAAGTATCGGAATTGAACGGACAGGGAGGAATAGTACAAATACAACACCGGAAGTTCCGGAATTGGACAAATACAATTGACAATATGACACATTTGACCCACATTTGACACACGAAGCATATACGAACGCATTGCATTGGTATGGTGGCTCAGTATACGCAGCTCCTCCCTCCGTGGCGGGCAGCAGAGCTCAAACGTTTCCTGGTCCCAGCCGCCATCTTGTGCGGGAGCTCACGCTACAGTGTTCGAATTCCTTGTGCTACATTTTTTACGCCGGCTCAAATGCTGCCTACCTCGAGACATTCACCTTCATTGTGGTCCGTGTGGGCTCAGTAGGCGCAATATGTGAGTTGCAAGAATGGTCTCACTCCTGCGCGATGGGCACCTCCACTTCAGCTAAAACTCTGGGCTGTCTCCTAAGCATGCTGACAGCAGGCGAGATCCGGCATGATATTTTGGTCCCCACACACAGGATTCATGAACGGAATGAACTGTTGCTGATGCATACCGAAAAAATACGTTTTACCGTCTAGGGCAATTCTGGTTGAATAGAAAAACGGCTCAGACTCACCATACTCCAACCAGATTATCAATTTTTGTCGCACCTGCTTTTTGATAAATTTTTAACTTCTGGAGATGGAGACGTCGGCAAAGCTGGCATGTGATTCGAACAATTACATATTCAACACAAACGACGAAGTGCGGATCATTTCTTTTTCCTTGAAACTCTGGCATGGTATACAAGTGAGACCTAGTCACATCCTGGTAAAGTCATGGACTCACATCTAATATTTCGGCCGTTTTCGGTTGTAGAAACTCATTTCTCCGCAGGGCTCCTCTAGAAAATGTCGTTCTTTGCAAATGATGTTCCCCAAGCATAGAACACACCATCACATAGCATCTTCTGAATGAAGCCGAGGGTTTGATAGACAAATGCTGATAACTTCTGTCAAAATCGATGTCTGAGATCGATAAGTGCCGTTCTACGACTCTCTTGAAACTCCAGCAAAATGGGCAAAATCTTCGGGTCCCTCCTGTCATATTTCTGTAATCAGCTATTTCACTGTCAGCCGATAGTGCCCCACCAACGCTACCGTGTGCACATGGCTGCCGCGCGAGGCCAGGGTGATTTAAATTGAACACCTAACGTCACCAGCCGCCGCTACGGTCGGTTGGCCAGGGTTGAATGAAACGCTTTCAGGGGGCAATTAAATAAAATGGATGTCATGATCGCACAAATGTACTGTACCGGCAGCCGATAACCTTACAACAAACACATTGCATGCACAAGGTCGCACCCTTCGGCGCGATTATACGCATTGTTCCGCGGCTGCAGCATGCTGGCCAACACTGGCCGGCTGCATTAAGCCATACGCGGTCAAAACGTGAGTTGCGCGAAAGGTCATTTTCGCCGATGAGCGATTTACATTACTGATCGCTTGTACCCCGACAATGAAACCCGTGTATATGGTCTTACCGACTGCGCGCGGTTGAATGGATTTTAAATTGGACGCCGCTCTTTGCCAAGTGCTGCCGCGGCCGGCCCACTATCATTGAGAGGGCACTGTAGGCGATGGGGGAGGGGACGCGGGCGACTAAATAAAATCGATTTTCTGATCAGACAAGTGTGTTGTACAGACAGCTGCTAGCCCAATAACACCGTTATTGACCAAAAGTGGCTTAGATTTGACACCAAGTGTTGGCAAACCGCCGCTGCGGATGTCAATCCAACACTGGATGGGACTCAATCCGGGTGTCGACCGAATATAATTTATTCCCTAATCGGACAAGGGTGTTGTGCTGGCAGCTGACGCTAGTATTACCCATTGAACACCGTCGCATCCTCTCCGCGCGATTTTGGGTATTCCTCATGGGCCCCCGTTTACTGGCCATCACGCTACGGGCACGCCGGCCGCAGATAGCGATGGGCCATCAATGGATGATATACCGAAAACTCATGTCGACCAAAAGGTGATTTCTATTGCCGGTCGATATTGGTCCCTCATTGTCATCATGGGCGCTTCAGCTTGGTCGCACCTGCCACGCACGATTACCATTAGACGTATTGTTAAGTGGACGCCGTAACTTTGCAAACCCTCACTGTTGCCAGCCAGCATTGAGTGGATTGCGGTGGAAACTCTTCGGACGTGCTTATTGGTATTTTCCCGTAGGCTGGCCATTACCGTACATGTTGGCCGGCCGCTGTTGGGAATGCATAGCCAGGTGTGACTTGAACAAAAAGGTCACGTGGGCCAATGAGCGATTTACATTGCATCCGCCGCGCACAACTAAAGGTATTTTTAATTGGATGCCGTAGCTTTACAAATCGTTGCTGGGACCGGCAAACCACCATTGAATGAGATGCTGTTGATGGGTTGACGGAATGAAATGGATATCTTATCAGCTGTATTGGCGGCTGACAGGGCTATAACAGCGCCATCGACTGAACACAGTCGCACTCTTGACGGGCGATTTCAAGTATGTTTTCAAGTCCATCGCATGCTGACAATGGCACGACGGGTCGGCCGGTCGAAGTGAAAAGTGTGCCGTCGGCGACTATTTTTGACAAACATGATCATGCCGGCCGATGAGCAATTTGCCTTGAAGGCCGACTGTGCTCCGGAAATGATGTGTGCTCATCGTCGTGCCTGCCGCAAACGACTAAATCTTTTCTGGATGGGATGCCGTAACATTGCAAATCATCGATGCAGCTGGCCTGCCAGAATTGAGTCAAACGCCGTCAAGGGTTCTACCGAATATAATAGATTCCGTAATCAGACAAGTGTGCTGTACCAGAAGATGATGGCCCTGCCCAACGCTATCAAATGCACAGTCACGCTCTTCACGTTGGATAAAGAATGTTTTCCTGGGCTGCCGTTTTCTGGCCATGATGCTACAGATTGGACGGTCACAGATAGCAATGCGTCATGCTGGGCTATTTAAAGAACAAAATGTCAATTGTAGGGATTTTCTTGGTAAATAATTTATTTTGCCCACCGATGGTGCTCCGCAATGAGACAGCATACGCATTGTTGCACCCTCCGCGCACAAAGAAATGTACTTGTAATTGCACGCCGAAACTTTGCAGATTGCCACTAGGGCCTGCCAGCTAGAATTGAGATACGCATTTGGGGTGGACCAAACCGAATGGAAACCACAAGCTGACAAGTGTGTTGTACTGGAAGCTGATAAGCTTGCATGTGCACTGCCGAATGCACCTTGAGGCACTCTTCGCATAAGAATATCAGAATTATTCCCTGAATTTCAACCACATGTGCACGAGAGCACACTGGGTGCGGTATCTGCTGGCAACTCGGTGGTAGGTGGATATTACCTATCTGGTTCGCATGATTCGGTGCCTGGGCATCGTTGGATGTGGCAGGCCAGTCGGTGGCGTGATGGCCAACATGCGATAAACCGAGGAAATGCGAATTAGATTGCGCAGAGTACAGCATGTGGGAATCACAGCGCTGCTGTATGGCTGTTCAGCTGGTACTGGGATATCTTTGCTGGCTGGCCGCAGCCCATTTGATTGCGTTCACATCCTGACAGTGCATCATTCAATGCTGGTGGGCCTGTCGTAGCAACGATTTGCAAAGTTCCTGCGGTCAGTTCAACTTGCTTATTGCCGTGGGCGGCGTTTCGAATACGTGCACACGACAGCACGGTGGGACTGCTACCCGGCGGCGACATAATTCGTTCGTCAATTGACAATATTTTTCAGCTCTTTTGGCGCGTTATTGCATGTGGGCCGCTTTGCTGGCAGCGTCGGGGTCGAATGTCAGTCCATGAAAAATGCTGATAATTGCGTGCAAAGAGTGCGACCGTGCGCCTTTGGTATTAATACCGCAAGGCTATTAGCTGACAATGGATCATGTCTGTCGGCAGACGGCTTCCATTTTATGGGATTGATACCTTGACATCACTCAATGCTGCTGTCTGCCTGCAACAGTCATTCATAACACACCGCCATCAATGGCTTCTTTGTGGGCGGCGAGTCAGTTGCGCCTGAGTGCACGTGATAGCACTGTGCTGGGGGGTGGGGGGGCTATGGGCGGAACGTAAATCGGGCGTTGGCAGACAATGTTATTTTATTCAGGTAACTCCTGACGACCCATTCCTGGATGTGTGGGCGCGCCGCGTATCTGTGCGCCCGCGGGCCACATGCTGTTTCTTAGTGCAATTTCGTTATTCTTACGGACGTGTGTATTTTTGTGATTCACGGGACGGGACTGAATGCGTTAGCTTCAGATGTGGCGCGCGGCGTATCTGTCCGCCGCGGGCCACAACTGGATGCAGCAGTCTGGGACGACAGTAGGGCGGCCTAGTATGCGGGGAGCCCAAGAAAGGACAATCCATAATCATCCGGGCGGGGAGAAGTCCGTTTTATGAAACACAGGGGCTTTCTCAGCTGACGGCAATCCATTTTTAAAAGTGTTCTTGACTCTCTCCTCTCTCTCTCTTTTCTTCCCCAATCTCTCACAAATCTACTGGCGCCAGGTGCCAGTGGGCATTTTCAAAGATACAGTGGCCAGCGACACGTCAAGGCACTGGGGAGCACTTTTGACCAGCAAACCAAATTGACAGCCGACCAACAAAAATATAAGTTGTTTACGTGGCCCCTGGCGGCGTATTACTGAACGTGGGCGGCGTGACTTAACCCACTGCTGCCATACTGAAAGAACAGGTTAACCACACCATGCAAGTTGTATGGTGAGTGCGTAGGAGTTATCGTTTATTCCTTATCTCCGCGTAATGCGTTTCACATGTGTAAAGTTTTACGATGCGATCATTTTCTACCTGAAACCCGGCCCAAAGTTACAAAACTGATGTGTAATAGGAATACCACAGTCTGGGTATTGAAATGGGCGCGCCTTAAGCCCAAACTATCATTATCATAAACAGAGCTGCAAAATCTAGCATGACGCATGAATGTTTGCGCGAATGGTCTAGCGTATCTGAGCTATATTGTCAACATGAGTATGTTGTCTCCATTAATATGTAGGGCCATCTTGGAACCTTTGATTTCGTTCCTAAGCATGAAATGAAAAAGCCTCCAATAAATTTCACTTGCGAAATATTTGGGTGTGTTCTATTGGTGTTGCAAAGGTAATTTCAGAGCATGGGTTTGCATTATCGTATGTCAGCAAAGCAGACCCACCCGTATGATTCAGCCAGCTGATGTATTTTGTCTTAGCTGCGGCAGAACCGTATGTTTGTTTTCTTCTTCTATTACAA
>NW_023596461.1:25846915-25856915 GCF_011947565.3 Pollicipes pollicipes
CGTGTTCATCTGGAAGCGGAGTCTGGCAGTTAAGAGTCATGCTATTTGGCCTTTTCAACGTCCCACCAAATGTACATTATTTTTGTGCAACGCGCAAAGATAATGTACATGTAATTCTTTATCAATGTGCATTTGATAATGTGCATATTGTCGCATGCATGTCTTTGTCGCATGTCGCATGTCTTTGTGCGATGCACAAAGAATTCTTTACGCGCTTTGGCATGCCGAATGAGCTTTACTCAGACCAGGTAAGAAGCTTTGAAAGGGCATTTTTCAGGAATGCTGCAGCCTGTTGGGTGTTTGGAAGACCGAGACACCAAAGCACCCAAAGTCCGATGAAATGGATTTCACTGGACACTGTGACAGCAACTAGCAAAATTATGCGCAGACAACCAGGGCCTCCGGAACGAAAAACTTCCCATGCTTATCATGTCATACGGGTCGGCCGAACATGAATCGACAGGACATACGCTGGCTAAACCTATGACCGGCCAGGAACTACACCTGCCAATGGACCTGGCAACTGGCATGCCTCCCGAAGATGACCAAGGCAAATCATTGCCGGAATACGTACGGTTCTTAAGCGTCGTCCTGTCGGGGGGTACCACCATGTACGAGATAACCTTATGAGTACCCCTGTAGTTGACAGTTGATGAACATACCTAGAAGGTTTTGTTTTTTGGGGCGAAACTCATCAGGGAGGGGACAATGTTATACCGTAGTGCGGTGCGTTGTCCATGTGTGCTATCGTGGGCGACGTGCTCGCGCCATACACGGCACATCGCGCCGTTTGTCACGACCGCGCCCTGGCCGCCGGCGCCACGGGCTAGTCACGTTACGCGGCCTCGGCCTCTGGTCCAATCAGCGGCGGTCCTTGGTGCGACCAAACTGAGGTCAGACACGTGTAACCGAGGGGTCAGTCATGACCTAGCTCCCGACTGACAAGGATGCGTTCTGCATATCTCCGTCCTCCCTTTGAGCCGCTGAAAACGGCTAAAGAGTCTGTCTGTGCCCTACCTGACCGACGGCCTAAGGCTCAGGGCACTCCCCGATGGTCACAGTCCCGTTCTTTTGCCAAGCCCTACTCGAGGCCCAATGGCATTTACCTCCGCTGCTGCCCCGAGAGATGCTGCGTACTTAAATGATATTGAGCATGCAATGCAGAGGTATGATTGGAGAGAGTGCGTCAGAGCGGTCACGGGAATAACATGGAACGAGTTCGAGCGGTTTCCGGCTTAATATATGATGCAAACCGCGTGGTTTAGTATCAGTCAGTAGACTAGATATGTTCCCCTCTCTATAGTGTTTTGTTGTACCAGTTTTTGAGCCACCTTTTCCTGCTTAGGAGATCCCCAGATGGTGTTAAGCGACGTCTGTGGAATAGCTAAATGTTTTCCCATCGAAAGTGATAAGGTATGTCGGTAAGCACGCTTGTGACAAGATTTGCACCTCCCCAAGGGAAGACTGGGTTCTCTAGCGCTACAGTACATTTGCTACTGCTACTTTCGCATCGGATTACTTCTTTCGTATCTGCTATCATCAGCCTCACCACCATGTAGTTCCGGAAAATCATCAGAGGTTAAAAAAGGAAAGAGATTTTGCGAAAGCATCTATTTTTTGTCGTCGGGATCGCTGCAAACACACCCGTAGCTTGTCTCGGCTACACAATTATTTGTCACGCATGCTAGTCGTTTCCGTCACGCTAATTGGTGTCAGGCTGTTTCCTCGTAGAGCTTCGTTCGCACCAGTTCAGCGCATGCAGCCATGGATACCATGGTTGAAACATTTTATTGAATTAGCATTGATATAAGCCTCGAAATGACTTCTCGTTGATATCGTCAGTAATAGCTTGGTCCAAGGACTAGCTGGGATGTCTTTTTGAAAAACTGGAAAAAGCTGACACGTCCCCTTTAAGGCGTGTGGGCTGTCTGAAGCCAGTAAAAAATTCGGGAGAAGATATGCGTACAGGTGACTCCGCAGACGGCCTACGGTAACGTACGCAGCGAAACCCAGCGTCAGCACCGGAGCTGTCGCGTGGACAGATGACCTAACGCACTGGTTACCAGAGATAGATGGATGTCTTTACATGAGAGAGAGATTAAGAAATCTTAAGAGATAGGGAATCACAGATAAATGGATGGTGGTGTGTTCGACTGCCGACTTTAACCATTCGTTTTGTTCTCACCTTGTATGTTACAGGATATGGGACACATAAAATAGTTATCAGATTGCGTCGTTCTGTTTCAGACCTATGGTTCGAACGAGGCGTGCTACTTTCGGAGAATGTTTCAAAACTATGATCTGATGAAACCACGGACCAGTTATGGTTAATTGTAGCACTGAAAAGTGCTACTGGAGCACCAAGATAATAATTTTCTGCCCGCGCCATTTACCCATGTGCACCATTTTCCCATCATTTTCGAGCCCAAATAACCCAGTCAATGTTTTGGCACAGGACTCTGCTTTTTGCAGCCCCAGACATCATTTATAGAGTATAACGTCCCGGCGCACACAACAAATGAAATGAGACATTTCTCACAGCATTACGCGACCGTGGGCAAAAAATTCCCGCCATCTCGTCCAAAGTTGGCAAAGTCGCCGTCGTCGCCTGAAAGTTGGCAAAGTAAAGAGAAAAGGCTTCCTGCCAACACTCACAATCAAGCCCTTGACACCAATGAAGCGTGGGGGTGCTTTGCCATTTATAGGTATAAATGACGTCAACAAAAATTAGTTTCCCTACAATGGCCACCCTTGCCGCGTCAGGTTGAGAGGCAGGTGACACTATATAGTTTGAGCAGCTGAATGCCTCAAAATTGCCCAATGGCAGCAGGTAGGAACTTTGTGTTTGGACAGCTGACGGCGTAAGCCATTAGCAAAGATCCCAGGGCGTGGTTGGTGGACGTTTGAACGAGTGTGTTACTTGACCTCGTGATATGTTGCTGATATATACAGGTTTATAAACACAACCTTGCAACGAACTGAACATTTTAACAAATGAGCAATATTTCCTAAAGCCAGTGCGCTTCGAACAGAGTCCTGTAGTAAATAGGACAAAAAAGAACGATAAGATAATCAGGAAAAAGATATGAGCGAATAAATAAAACCCATGGCATGATGTTTCGTTGAATGCAGATGATAATGGCACCTTATTTGTGTATATTTTCACACTGAGCGTTTCATGCTCACATGATTTATTTCACACAATTGTCGGCAAATTAGTGTACCGTGAACGTTGTATAAAAGAAACGTTGAGAAGATCAAAACAGAGAGAAGGTTACTTCCATAAAGGAGAGCGGGAAGTACAATGACATTTCTCCCACCGGACCAAACACTTCAAATCGAACTCTGAGCTATTCTAAGTGATTTAGATACGATGGGTATCACCGAACATATTGGACGCGTTTTTAGCTATGTGTAAAACGTATAAAAAGGTGGCAAGTGCTCTTATCAAGTGCAATTTCAAAAATCAACGGACCATTAAAAACTATATATATATAGAGAGAGAGAGAGAGAGAGAGAGAGAGAGAGAGAGAGAGAGAGAAGAGAGAGAGAGAGAGAGATAGAGAGAGAAGAGAGAGTCTTCTCTCTCTCTCTCTCTCTCCCTCTCTCTCTCTCTCTCTCTCTCTCTCTCTCTCTCGCTCTCTTCTCTCTCTCTCTCTCTCTCTCTCTCTCTCTCTCTCTCTCTCTCCTCTCTCTCTCTCTCTCTCTCTCTCTCTCTCTCTCTCTCTCTCTCTCTCTCTCTCTCGCTCTCTCTCTCTCCGCTCCTCTCTTCTCTCTCTCTCTCGCTCGAGAGGAGAGAGAAGAGAACATGATTTAACCTTACTTCTTCTACACGTGGCATACACATTGCGATGCAAGTCGGGTGAGGGAAATGTGAAATGTACCTTAAAAGCAAAGATTCAAAAGCCCTCATCAGTTCTGATAACATTAAGACCTGGCAAAATGGTTTGGTTGCCATCCTTACCCTCCCAAAATGGGGCCCTGGAATGTCGACTCCCGCGAGCTTTTTTTGCAACGGAATTGTATTCTATGTAGCTAGGCGATCCGATTTAGCTGGTTTGCTACCTGTGCAGTTTTGAGTATTTCCCATAATTCAAGATGGCGGCCGCCGACATTTTGAATGTCGGCCCAGTTCAAGGGTTTATCTCAACCACTTGGCAGGCCGCGTGATACCGTTGTTATGGATGCTGTTGTTGTTACCGTTAGGATTTTCGATAACGGGGAGCCCATTTCGGCGTTAATTTTTAATGTATCGGTCAAAGTCATGGTGAAATCGAAAGTCAAAGGTCGAACTTGTTCATAGATGGCGAAATTCACTCCATTGATCGATGTATGCCGTTGTTGTCTTGTACTCATTGTAAGGGTACAACTCCCAGCAGCTGCATGTGTTATAAACCGTAAAAATATGGACATATGCTATGTGCACGACGCTTGTATATGAGAACAACATTATACAAATGAGTTATCAAATAGGGTAAGTGCCCTTTCAGAAACTCGCCGGTGCAAGCGCTACGCTGTGAATGGCACACAACTCTGCCTCGGCATGACATTTAGCTCACAACTGATGCCACCCTTGCTATATATCAAGGACTAGAAACAATGAAACAACTGAGTTTTTGCGGGCTTATATCCACCATCCTCCCAAACGTCAATTAGCTGTCACTATAGTAACTGATTTGAGGCTGGACTGTCTGCTGTGTTGGAAATAGTGTAAGCCAAAAGACAGCCAGACCCATGCAGCTGGGTACCGGTCAAGCAGTGGAGAACCGTGACTAAGCGTAGTAAAACCACACTTGATTAGCAGTTGGAAAACATCTGAGGCTATCTTACCAGCACTTTTGCTGAATGCGGCCAATTTATCTACTCATGCCAACGCTCAATACATGCACCTTGTTGCATGCGTTTCTGTGCTACGTCTATGTCCCGCCCCTCCATCAAGACGCCTGCCCACATCCTTCCAGTCGAGTGCTCTCGGACTGATTGCAGGTAGTCGCTCAGTTCCTGGTATGGCTTGTTGCCACTATGACGAAGACATTGTGACAGCACGGCGAAAACGAGGCGGTGTGCCTTAGGGCGTTGTTCCAGGACTTCCCGTTTGTCCTGCTGGTGATGCCGCCACCAAGGCTGCGCTTGTAGTCACGCCCGGGACAGATCCCTCATCAGCTTCGCTGAACAGCTCAGTACACGCGTGGGAGTGCGCATCATGCCCGTCTGAGTGAAATATAAGGTTGGTCCAACGCTGAGGGTTGTTGGATTAGACCTACGCATGCTGGCTGATACAAGTGGAGGCCAGTTCTAAGCTGGGTGTGCTACATCCCAAGAGCATTTGAAGTCCTTTCGAGACACACAAGCGTAGGAGCGATTGATATCTGGGTGTCAAGCGGCGAGTCGATCATCGGCCCGAACGCCTCCAGTGTGTTAGACTTCAGGGCAGAGCCCGCTGCCAGTCAGTCTTGCTGAACATTAAAACCTGTCCACTCGGCCGGTTTTCAGTTGTGTGGACTCACGACGGTCCACGCCACGTCTCGCTGCTGACTGAACCTGACGGCAGTGGACTGAATCCGCGAACTCCTCAGCGGATAGAGCCTTGTCGGGAGCTGAGGTGCGTTGAGATCGGAAAAATCCTTGTGGCGCTGCAGCTGCATAGGCCTGGCGGGTGAGTCGCAAAGGTGACATTTCACTATCACCGTTCTGTTCCAGAGGTTTCAGCGAACCTTGTACCTATGCTTTCCCAGACGCGCAGTGATAAACGCAGACGCGTTGATCACTACGCACGCATGACGGCACTCGGACAGCGCGACCGCCAGTGCCAGCAGATTTGGTGTTGGTTAACCTCGGTCAGCTGCGGTACCGCGTCGTCTGACAAGTTTCTGGGACCGCAGAGGGCCTGGCCGAAGATTTGGAGGCTCGATGGCTTACTATACTCCTAGCTCAGCCTGAAGAAGCTCACCCATGACCCCCTCTCCCTCTCCCACCCACTCACGCACGAAAAAGAAAAGCTGGAGTGATTGACAACTTCGGTTGGAGCGTCTAAGTCTCCACCAACTTATCAGCCGTCTCAACAACAGCAGTTACTCGCGAAACGCTGCTGGATGTAGTGGCCTGCACCTGCACTACTGAAAGCAACGCATGCAGCGCTGCACGCTGCAGCTGCAGCAGCCAAAGCGCAGACCTTTGGCTACAGACTATCTTAAGTGTAAGGGAGAAGAACTACGTGCCACGGCCGTTGCACCGGCAAGCAGAATGGACATCGAAGACAACGGAGGCGGAGCTAAGTGTGCACATTGATGATGGCTATGAAAAGCATCAGGTGAAGGTGACGGGTACTGACTGATACAACTACGCACGGGATCTCTTCAGGTGTCGTGACACTGTACGACAAAGGTCTTCTCTGAGTTTGATATCCTGGCATCTGATTTGGGGTTGAATTTAACTTTGTAGCCCAAAAATGAGTTCAGAAATAGACTCGCATAATATGGCAGAAATAGACATTCATGATAACTCCATGTAGAGCTGTTACACAAACAGCTGTGTCATTCAGAGGAAAATAAAGAAATTGGTTAGGATTCGGGATGGCGGCGGCCTTCATCTCGAAATCTGATAAATGCTCAAGTTTGCGCAAAAGAGCAACCAAGCTAACCCGGGACATACTTCCGTGAAAAAGTTTGCGGTAGTCAGCAATGCGGAGCCAATATTTTGGCAATTTGACTGAAAGGGTCTCCTCGCCAACTCTTAGTGGCTGTAAGCCAATACACAAATCAGGGAATTTACCTACCTGGACTTCCGTAACGTTCCAGGGATGTGATAGTGTTCAGGTTTACGTGACGAATCTAAAAAGAAAAATTTGGATTGTTGCCGTTGGAGATGCTATCAGGAGCTTCCGCAGACCTCCCATTTAATCGTGGTCTTCAGATGCTGATATTTTTTGTACACGATATCCGCAAGTGAGCATCAGGAATCAAGCAAGAACAAAAATATCTTTGTCTGTGATCATTTTGTTTCAGAAAACAGTGACGACACCAGATCCAATGCCTGCGATCATTAGCAACATCCTTTTATGTCGGATGACGTCACTGTGACACCATGCGATGGGGCCAAAAAATTTAGGCATTACTTAACCTGTTTAACATTTCAAGAGAACCGGCACTGGTCGTTATGCAGAACAATCACACAGTAGTTTGCTATTAGGATGGCGTCTATGTTAACGTTCGAACAATTAAGCACTTAGCAAAGCAATCAACCCCAACGTGGTTCGATTCCACCCTTTCTCGGCTTACCGCGTAGCTGATGGCTAGAAGGGCAATTACACGGACAGTTGAGAGCTGTTTTGTCCTTTCGCTTCAAAAACCTTTGCATCTGAACAATCGGATATTCCAGAATCGAAATATACTACTGTACACTTAGCAGAGGGAGCGTAGATCTGAGACGCACCCCGCAGACGTCGGGCGTCGATCTGACGTCGTACCTATCCTATGGCGTCATAACAACACCACGACGCCATGCAATGCCTCACATTTCTGCGGTCACTGCGGTTACGAAAAAGCAACTGCAGTGACCTCCGATGAGGATGTAACACATCTGCGTTTTATCATAGAGCTCACTGATCATGAAATAAGTTGTTAGGCGTGAAATTTAGAAATGATTTATGAAGGACATCTGTACGACAAAAAGCTGAATGTTGTCTCGGGGGAGCTGTATTGTTCGCATCTGGATGGAATGTCTTTTCATTTCATAGTGCCGGGTACCCACGCCCTGAAGATCTGTCAGGCATTTGTTTACATTTCACATGAGTGGTCACTGCTTTTTAAAGCTTGAGACGGTTTTTGAAGCTCTTTGGAGTACAGATGCCAGCCAGTGGAAACAAGGCTGACTCCCATTAGATCTCAAAAGCTAAGATAGTTAAAAACACCAAGTGCACGGAATACATATTCTTATTTGAAGCACCTGTATCACATGCTGTGGTCTACAGGTTGTGAGCCTTGCGTCGCGTAAGGCGCAACAAGGTCTAATTCCAAATCACTCCCCCAATAAGTGCCCCCAGACTTCCTAACGGAACCAGCCTCAGCGTGAATAGGTACGTCTTACAAGGAAAGTACCACTCATGTTCGTAGTGGGTCAGGGACCTTGTTCTACTTTAAGACGGTAAAATGACCAGCACCTGTGAGGATGTTTGAATTTACAATTGGGCTCAAAGTATAACCCATACAGTCAGCAACCCATCCTGACCTTTATGAAGTCGAAATCGAAGTCCATTAACGATGTTGTGATCCAGAAATTGAAAAGCAGCGTCAAAACTTTCCCCATAGACCCAGTTGTTCAACAATGAATCGATTCGGCTTTGACCTTCGTAAGACCTTTAAAATTGAACTTAAGTCAAAGCAATCGGCCGTAATCCTAAATCGACTGTTTAATTGCCTAAGAAGTTATCTCAAAGTTCTATAACTTCGTCGAACTCTCCACAGTGGCATCATGCTGAATGATTACCGTGGGTAATTGTTTCCGCTGACAGCCATTGCCTAACTTTCACCCCTGATATAAGCCAGCGGGTGCTACGAGGCATCACTGTTTCTTGGTACCGAAAATACTTGGTATTAAATTGCATGCAATTGTACAAACTTTGATACCATTCAGAAATTATTCTGGACCAAAACTTTCAAGGGGACCATCGTGACCCCCCAACCGAGCGCGTATGAACTCTCCCAGGAGCAAGCTACCAATTAGAAAGGAGCTCACATTATGGCAACCGCAGCCATCCAATCCAGAAGGTATTGTCGGGGGGGGGGGGGGGGGACTCATTCTGCTATCCTCGTCTTGTGCACATGCTTCCAGCTAAGCGAAGATATCAAAAACTTAAATGAGTTAGTACCACGGCAAAATAAGAAGCAAGCCTGCAACAATTACAAATGGGGAAGAATGCAATTACCATGCATGTGAATGCCTTCGAGGTGGGTGTCATGGGCAATATGTTCTGTGAGACAACCTTAAAATTGGGAATTTTTAAACCCAAAAACACGTATCAGCCCCTTGCCACTATCATTTTCAGTAATTATTACTGAGGAAAACGCTCGCTGGATACTACGTAACGGCACTTTTATCCAATTGTTGATCAATAAGCTTTTTGGAAGGTGCCTAAAGTAATGGGCTTATGTTACACAAGCTCGCAAGCTTGGGCGCCATTTTATGCACATTCATCAGTGGAAGCAGTGAATGATTAGGATAGAAACCAGGTTTTTCTCAGCGCTCAAGCAACGCTTAGAGGCCCAGGCAGACGAAATTATAAAGTCGCCACCGGCGTTCTCCACGCGGGCCACCGATCTCCTCTGCACTCGCCGCCGATCTCCTCCGCGCTCGCCGCCGATCTCCTCCGCGCTCGCCGTCGATCTCCCCCGCGCCCGCCGCTGACCTGCTCCGCGCTCGCCGCCGATCTCCTCCGCACTTGCTGCGATCTCCCCCGCGCTCGCCGTCGATCTCCCCCGCGCCCGCCGCCGACCTGCTCCGCGCTCGCCGCCGACCTCCTCCGCGCTCTCTTCCGACCTGCTCCGCGCTCGCCGCCGATCTCCTCCGCGCTCGCCGCCGATCTCCTCCGCGCTCGCCGCCGATCTCTTCCGCGCTCACTGCCGACCTCCTCCGCGCTCGCCCGCCTATCTTCTCCGCACTCGCCACCGATATCCTGCGGACCCGCCGCTGATCTCCTCAGCGCTTGCCGCCAGCTTCTTTCTAGCTCGCTGCCGACCCTCCTTCGCACTTGCCATCGATCTCCCCGGTACTCGTCGCCGATCTCCTCCGCACTTGCCGCGGACCTCCTTCGCACCCTTCAACGACCTCCTATGCGTCCTTCAACGACCTCTTCCGCGTTCGCCCCGACCTTTTCCGCACCCGCCGCCGACCTCCTTCGCACTCGCCACCGACCCCCCTCCGCGCTCGCTGCTGGCCTCTTGCAAATTTTCAGATATGAGCACGGCTAAGTACAGATAAATACTACCTAGTAATATAATACGTT
>NW_023596461.1:25861915-25901780 GCF_011947565.3 Pollicipes pollicipes
AACTTCGTGCTGCGCCACATCATACAGGACGTTATACGCTGTGCCTATTTTTTGCGCAAATAAGACTTATAATCGAAGACCTTACACGAGAAGGGGCTCTAAAACACGAGAACTTAATTATATCTGGTTCAGAACGCATCCAGGACCGCCCCGGGCCATCTCTCGGGATATTGAAGAACTACAAGTGAGTGTTGTCATACAAACATTCCATGACGCAATCAAACAATGACGTATTCTGAAGGCTATTTACCAAACAGCGAAATTTTCTTGTATAAAGCAGTGTTTTCCACTTAAAAGTATACCACTAGTTAAACGTGAGCTTATTTCATCACATCTGATGCTTGCTTCAATATCCTTAACTGTAGGAGATCCATTTTAACGTCGCCCTGTTTGGATACCACAACCGCAGGCTTCCACAGCTAAATAACTTAATAATGATCACCCCTCCTCACCACCGTTCAGAGAACAAACATTGTCTCCCGGGACTTAAGTTAGATGAATTTATATTTTGCTCGTACAATTCCTGGCTTCAAGCATGACTCGCGCCAGGCATGCGAAACGATTTCCGGTACGTGCTTCGTTACCCGCACGGAGTTCATCAATATACGAGGAAACAATAGGGATTTCCACACGCCAGGGGCGTTGACCCCAGGGTCGATCGGCCAGCGAGCGTCTCGACCAAATGTAAATAATGAGCTTTACTCCAGAAACCACCTGTGAATCTGAGAACAGTAGCTCGGTATAAGAAGGGGAATCTACTTATCCCACTCTGAATGGTTCTCTGAGATGTTTGTTGAGAGCGTTTCCATGATTGCTCCTTCATTCGTTCGCAGCGGCTGTTGCCCCAAGATTGAAAACTGGTTGTGTTCGTTTAGTTACACCCACCGGACGACTGACCTCGGCTATCAGCTCTCATTAAGTCTCCCTTTAAAGGGAGTGCTCCACTTTTGGAGTTGTTCAGGCGAGCCACAAATACGACAGAATGTTCACTTGTAGCTATTGGTATGTTTTTAAGTGCAAAAGACCTGCTCTAAATAACGTGATTTTACTACTGAGTAAATGTGTACTTCTAAACACGTTATCGTCTAACTACGCCGTGGAAAGTTTTTATGACGTCAGATCGCTGCCGGACAGGTTGTGTCAGAGTTCTAGCTGTAGCGGATGGCATGAATCACCTGTGGCACATTTACGCGCTAGGGGGTGGTTTATGCGTATAAATTTATGTTACTTGCGCTTTGCGCCTGTCTTTTGTCCTTCTCTCGTGGGTTTCTTATATGTTTATCTTTATATACATATGTATATATATACATATAGATCTTCTCTCTTTCCGTGATGGCATGCTTTTCACCGGCATTTTCTATTTTGGGTACGGCGCTATTGAGCACGCGCTGGCGCGCTTCGGACATGAATGTTTCGATGGCTTTGGATCATGAGTGCAGCACAGCAAATGAAGTAAGATGCAACACGGCGAATGAGGTGAGTGTATTCACGTGAAGTTGCTATGGCCTCATGTAGGTTTGGTGATATTTACATGGACGGTGTGAAAAAGGCTGCACAAACCCGCATTCGTCAAGGTCGGAAGCAAAGAATAATTTAAGCAAAACCGGAGTCTATGTGCCAATTATTGAACCACCTGCGACGATCAGGGATGTTGTTGCGTCAACAAGAATTCCCGCGTCGATCCGGAGCCGACTGCGCGGGTCAGGAGACCCCTTACATCAAGGAGGGGACCAACGTGATATGATATGTCCCTCCAAGGGGCCCCGGATCGGCAAAGGGGACCCTGCAACGTGTCGCCAGGATGGCGGCCGAAAGACACATCCGCAGTGAGACGGAATGCTCCTCAGTCCTTGACCGGGATTAATAATGCTTGACCGGGATTAGTAATGGGCCCCAAGTGCTCTACTCAAGAGGCTCATTTCCGCCAAAAATAAGGGTCTCATGTTTGTTAATTAGAGTTGGCCAGAATGAGTTTAAAAACTAACGAAGCCGTCCCATGCTTGCCTGAGAAGGTTTATTATTTTACAGAATCGACCAGTGAAGCAAATTATCAGAAAGTTTGAGCCTGTGCGCCCGAAATCTCGGAAGCAAGGACATCGACGGCCGGGGTTTCAGATCCCGTAAAACCGAACGACGTTGGCCACTGCAAGTAACACCAGGCGGCGGGCGCTGTGCGCGCGAGAGTGACCGTCGTGGAATAATGCTTCCTAATGTCTTAAAAACGTAATTCCTTCCGTTCAATTAGTAGGCTGGGCTTATCTTATCTGAGGTTGTCTTCTGGACAGGTTAGCTGCTACATCAACACGAAACGAAGAGATTCTTCCTTTACTTCTCTAGTTCTACCACCAGATTTCGGAACCACGAAGTGATGCTGTAAAGACCAAGTTGTTCAATTCATCAATCTAAAATCGCACAGGTGAAATGTACGTTGGGCTACCCTCGAAATGTACGGTTTGGAGTTCTAAAACCATTTAAGGTAGCTCTTTCAAATACATCACCACTTTTGTCCACCCATTGGCCACAGCTTAATGTTAGGTAGGGCCAGGGCCAGCTCCGCGTGGCTCACGGAAACTGCAACGCTCGGTATTGAGGTTTTGTTTCTAAAATTTGCGAGCGCGCATGCTCAAAACTACGCTACATAATTTGTATCACTAAGCAATTCTGGCTTAATCTTGAGCATTTCCTAACAAACATGGCTTGGCCACGTTATTGCAAAATGTTCATCCATCTTGATCTACATTGAGTTTGATCGATTTAGAATGAGCCTACAGAGCTATTTTTAAGTGAAGAGGGCTGGTGATTTACTTTTATGTGATCGTTTAAGGAATGATTTCTTCACTTGACTGGCTATAAAATTCAGGCAGAAGTGAGATCTTGGTAGCTTCTGGCTTCTAATTTAGTTGAAGAAGGTAAAAATTGAAAATAACAAACAACATACTCTCACAAATAGCCCATATACGGCGATTTCTCTTTTGAGGGGCCCTGTTACTATCACTGGTCTTTGTCAACCCTGTACCTCTCCCTTGTCAAGGCTATGGCTGCGCGCCTGCTGTAGCCTCACATCTACCGAGGACCTGGTTTTACAAGCATCTAAACACATTATTACTTTTGGTTTTATGATGGCATCGTGCAGTCAGCTGGAGGCGCTGGCAACATTCACCGCCTTCGCATAATCATTGCTATTACCAGTGCAGGACTGACAACAGGCCTCCTAGGCCGGCAAGGTTGCCCATTGCTTTGGCCAGGGACGCCCTCCATGGCAGACCCTCAGAAGAGCCGGACAGTGCCTGAAAAACTGACGTTTTGCTACGTTATTAAGTCAATGGGCTTCTCAAAGAATAAACGCGACCAACGGCAGCCCTGTACACGTAACCCAGTTCATAACCGCGTGGCGAGCATTCAGCCCCATCTGCCTGAAATGGCACGACGCCTCAAAACGTCCCGTAGCACACTGATCACGTTCGTCGCAAGATGCTGTGGCCAACCACGGAGTTCACGATTAGCAATATGCCTAGTTATTTGGTATTTTATACTGTTTTGTGCATGAAGTGAATCTTCGATAAAAAATAAGAAGCACTGGTCTGAGGGATATTAGACTGGCACCGTCACCACTGACCCGTGACGTCAGTACTGATATTATATAATTTGTTGAATATGTCTGTAACCTGCTAAAACCATCCCCATTAAGGCTACTACGATTGGCAACATGTTGTGGTTCAGTTTGCTCATGTAGCGAAACATCAGTGTTTCAGCCGGGCTCTTAGCGTGAGCGAGCATAGACCGACACTAAGCTTTGAATTTCGTCTAAGATCCCTTGAAATATGGTCTGGTCTGTTGCAACATGTTTCAATTTTTGCAATTTAGTCACCACTTAGCTCGCAAAAGTGTCAATTTTGTCAGCGATCGTACCCCGTAAATGGGAGGCTTTTTCAGCCCTGGCTGTGCGTCGCCGGCTGTCGCTGTCACGCCTCCTCGCAGGAGCAGATTTATAATGAGGAGCTTATTGATCGGCATACGAGCCAAATGATGTAACGCGCACAACTCGGCTTGTCACGTCTCCGGTATACCCGACATTAATACACACCTATGATCCACTGCGCTAGGATGTAGCGGGTGGTCAGCGTACTGGCGGTATGGTAGGTCCGCTCAGACACCATAAACGGCTGTCTCCACGCCCATGGCTGTGCGCCCTTAAGCACGGTATCCCACCTCAACCGTCTGGCTAGTGATAATATTCAAACGTGACAAAAGCGGAACCAGAAGAATGGAGAAAAATCCGAGTCCCGAAACTCATGGTGCGTCCAAATTGGCAGCCAGTTCCCATAACCAGCGAATTGCATTAGCAAGGATCCTCTGTTTATCAACCCTGGGAATCCCCTCGTTCTTAACTAATCTACACAAATTTCATGCAATCAGCGCCTTGCCACATTTGCCCCAAGCATGCACATCCGCTGGCGCCCAAGTAAACCCATTCATTTTTGGTTCGCACACAGGTACCCCCCCTCCCCCCCTTCTCCCCTTTGCTCCCCTTTCCAGCGCATTGGCAGTATAGCTGCCACGTCTGTGCAAGTCCTCGTTGAGCTCAATTAAACTGTATTAAATGCATTTTGAACATTTAATGAAACCATGTTGAAACCAAACAGGTGCTGAGCGCTATTTAAAACACGCACGGTCAGTTTGCTACCAACCTGGCACCGACACGGCCATGGGCCGGCTCCGGTGTACCAAAGCTGGAAGACAGCCCGTTCCCTCGCCTAACCTCCTGGGTGACGGCTCTCTGTAAGGACGGTGCTCCCTCGCGGCTCGTCCATGGTGGGGGCGACCCACCGCTCTTTCGGTCACGCCCACCGTTCCCAGCTTTCCACTGCTACGCCCACGCCTTAGGCAGCGCCCCGTCCAGCACAGAGACGTCGCCTCCGGCGCTTCCGCGCCCTCGCCTCCCGCGCGCCGGGATGAGCGTGCAAGGCACCGCCCCACGGCGCGTTCTCAGAGGCCTGGAGGTAGGCGGAGCACCTGATGGCACGGTGGAGCCCATAGGCAGACAGAGAGTGCCCAGCATGATCTACGTTCAGGCCTTACGGTGTCGACGGCTGGCGCACTCTGGAGACTCGCCATGACCGGCCTGTCCGATGACTTAGTCCCTTGTCGCCACCCCTATAAGTGTCAATGGCGGCATCTCTATTCGTACCGAACATCCCGCCATCAAGAGCTTATGCAGCCTGATGTGCATCACGTCAGAAGAGAACGGGTTACGTCCTGATCTCTCCGGGGTGTTGCACACCAACGGATAGATCCAATTACTGTCGTGCATAATCCTGCACCCAGGACCGTCCGAGCTGGTCCCTGGCCAAACCATGACCTTCACCTCTTCATGCCGCCACGTCTGATACCGAGTGAGGGACAAACGAACGTGTCGACCGTCTCCCAGTCCAAAACAGGATGCAGCCGTGCCTTAAAGTCGCGTAACCCGTAACGTATTAATCTGCGTAAGAGCAGGACCGCGGTCAACTGACCCGTTCTCAATCCTGACCATAGCCGAGCCGCAGTGCTCGGGCGCGTGCCGCGCTTGTCGCTCTTCGCAGCCATTACCGCTGCAGCACGACTCGTCCCTCGTTAACGGGGCAGCCGAATGAGAATCGGCAAAGGGATCCGCCTGTCTGACGAACCGAATAAAAGTCTACCCGTCTGGTGGCAGCTCTGCCTGATCGCTTGATAGCCATTGCGATGCATAATTAGGTGTTCTGCTGGCCGTTGCCAGCCGCGCGTGAGGGCCATGTAACGAGCACGTCACGGCAAGATATCCTTTCAGGTTCGAGTTCTGCGTGAATTACCACAGGAATAACTTAACGTTCGGCTTTTGCCACCACTGGCCTTGGGAAGTGTCCGGTCCATCTGTGGCCTACGATCATTGATCACTCCAACGCCAAACACTTCGCTTTCCGTGGCCCCATGGTCACTTCAGCGCGAAACAATCAATACGTAACCTACCTCCTGTACTTACAGTGTCACACTCAACGCGATCACACTCAATACAGAAACTGAAATCGTCCGCCCCCCACTTCCGCAGCCCACACTCAGTACTTACACGTTTATTCACATCTAGCCCGGTTGCCGGTCCAGGGACTGGCCTTGGGGCGCACAGCCGTCAATGGCACGGTGGGGATGGCGATGATAGCCTGTGGGCTCACATTGAGCGTGATCCGAGGCACCGTGCCTGGACCGATGGCTGCAAAGCCCGGCAACGGAATCCCCCGGCAGCCACTGTCCTGGCAGCAGCCACTGTCCTGCTCCATAGTGGCACTCTCACCCCGTCCCTCCGCCTTGGAGACTCCCTTGAGTCTTTCCGTGGAGACGACCCCAGCCGAGGTATCCTTTCCGAGACTTTCCTGGATACTCTTTGAACGACGCCTTTATTTTTTCGGGCTTTCTCGTAACTGAGTCGGCCCACCCAAGTTCTTCCACATGGTCCAATCAATGAACCGGAATGTTCCCCTCCATCTAATATGTTGGTTGGATGTTTGGATTAGAGCCTTTTCGGCCAGAAATGGTCTAATATGTAGCCGGGTCGGCTCGCCCCTTTTCCAGGGCTCGGCACCTGGCGTGCTCTGGGGAACCTAGGCCAGGTCATCAAATCTACTGCATTACAAAATTAGGGACAACCCTACTTCACCGCCACCCATGCAGCCAGATTTAAACTACGGAACTTCTGGTCATGTTTTCTTCAAAACAGCACGAATCGAAAGCTAGTATGCGGTTTTATTAGCCGTTCTGAAACTGGTGACTCCAAGTCACTATCCTCACTTACACAAACAGCATAAACCACTTTAGGGCATTGCAGTCAAGTCCAAACACGGAAACCACTCAACTGATCTGTTTGAAACTTTTACCAGAAGATAGAGCGCGTGCGATCTCATCAGCTGTACCGAAACTGGTGACCTCAGGTCACCATCTTCACCTTCAAAAACCGCATAAACCACTTTAGGGCATTGCAGCAAAGTCCAAACTCGGAAACCGCTCAACCGATCTGCTTGTAACCTTCACCAGAAAAAAGAGTACATACGATTTCATCAGCCGTGCTGAAATTGGTGATCTCAGATTTTCGCCTTCCTCTTCAACACTTGCCCACAGCATTGCTCGCGCCGAAGACCGGACCAAGCTGGACAAGCTATGGAACATTCGTATGTCGATATTTTGTTATTTTCCCATTGGTATGCGTATTGTGTATCTTTGCTGTGCTCAGTATGAAAATTGAGGGACTGAAAGAATAGAAATTAAACGAATGTGCACCCTAAAAAAACATGACCATTTTGAGACACCGAAGCCAAGCCCACACTCGCAGGCTGCTGGGCTTGTCTCTTCGAAACTTCACCAGCAAATATCATGTCGATGACCTCATTGGCGGTTCCGCAACTGCGGAACACACTCACTTTCAAAAAACGGATAGAATTTGGCATCCGGATAGGCGTTGTCCATGAAAGGAACCGTCCCACAGAGGTATGGGGTTTTGAACCATTGAAAGCCACCTTAACGAGCATTCGGTGCAGGTCACAGCTCTACCCTTTTTCTAAAACGCTCTAGTATCATTTAATCCTCTTCTAAACCCCTCTAGCTGCTGAGCTTAATCCCTGTAAAGGTGTGCAGACTATCTTAAGGCGACTATTTCAAGGTCACCCATGCATCCATAACACCATGATGACGCCATTCATTAGCCTATGCGGCGATCAAGGCCAAGAAAGACACTAGCTGTCGAGTAGTTTATATCTGGCATTCGCGATGCAAGATTTTGTGATATAACAGCCGTCAACTGGCCCTCAATCAATGTTGTGCAGGGCGCGATGACGTAAGGAAACAATGACATATTGAGGATAATATTTATTATCCCCAGAAATTGTGTTTTCTAGAACAGCCTTTTTCACTAAGACGTGTTACCATTGCTACAAGTGATCTTATCCATCATATTTCATGCATGCTTCAATGCTACAGATTTGAAACATTCCCGTGAAGACGTGTGACGTCACTGGTAGCGCTGCCAAACGCGTGTGCTAAGCTTACGTTGCTTCACGTTGTATTGACGATGCAGCTCCAGCCACGACACTCTTCCAGCGACATGACCCTCCGCCGTCCGCCACGGGTGCATAACCCCTGACCGAGGTTCACACGGCGGCCGACCGCGGCAAAAAAAGTTCCAAAAAACGTGCGCGCTAGTTGAAAGCAAAATGCAAAAATACCCTGAGGTCACACTCCCTAAATCAGATAATCTTCTAGGCAGCTGTTCAGTTGATTCTGTGGCGCAGTCATTGCTCGATATGGTCAAAATGCCATGCGTATAGTGTTACCTGTGACGGCAACTGCCCGTTTAGTGCAGCCTCGGTGGCCACCGCCGGTCATGAAGGGTTAGCCACTAAGCTGCGCGTGAAAACTGCAATTGGGCTTAACAATTTTAAAGAGCAATACAAGTGCCTGTACGACTTTAGTCTTATATCGGATGGCACTGAAGAAGAGACGAGACGCGGCGTGGGCGTCCCCTTGGCATATGGCTATGGCTATGGCTATGGCTGTGGCTGTGGCATATGGCTCTGTCCTCAGTTCTGGGCATGAGCATCCGGTCGGTGTATCCACCAGTGAATGGCATGGGAGACGCCACCGTTCGCCTTCTGAACAGGAAGTTTTTGCCGCGCAAGCGCCATCATAAGGGAGGCATCATCATTATGTGGCCTTCGCTATCCACGTCAGAACCGACACGGATTCGGCTGTCCAACCACTTCGTCACCGTCATGAAGCACTCTGAGCTCAATCTCGGTGATGACAGTTCGACCCATTGGTGTCCTGCGCTCCCCATAGAAACCGACAGGGAAGACTGTGGCCCGGTGCTCACAAAACATCTTCCAGTAAATGGTGGAAACACGGGCAATTCGAGTGCCGCAACATCAGTGGAAACGGTCCACACAGCGTGCACCGTCGCCTGAACAGCTGGACTTCCCAGAAACTGATGATGATGTAAGCCCTTCGAGCGCGATGTAGATGATAAACACGGAGCTTGGTCTATCACCTCGATGTCTCCCAGTTCGCAGTGAGGACCCAGGCCCTTCGAGCCACACGGCGCCATCTACGGTGGCACCTGTCGCAGAGTCTGGCCTATCGCCTCAACACAAGACCACCATTTGTGAGGACGTCGAAGAGAATGTTGAAAGAGAAAGCCAGGGCCCTCGTCGAGGTAAGCATGTTTTTGAAGCCACGCAGACTATTTTGGCGCAGGTTTGTCTCCACATTCCGAATGAAACCGCTGTCGGAAATCACAGCATTGTTGACGGGGTTCCACAGAACGTCCGAAGCTCGGGCACTTAGCAGGTCCCATGGACTGACCGTAATGAGTTGGACGTAGTCAGTGACAGTCTGGGGCTATGGCGTGAGTATAGCCAACACACGGTACTGCAACATGCTAACAAAAATAATTTAAAGATTAGAAGCCATGGCAGCAAGCGGTTCAAAAGAGGATTTACAGTGCATCGAGACACGATCGTAGAGAGACAACATGAAAGCTTTTGTTTTAAATGCAGATCCATGTTTCCGAAAAATGATTGTTCTTACAAAGAACGCCGATAAAAAGGAGAACCATGATATATATATATATATATATATATATATATATATATATATATATATATATATATATATATACAGTACACAGGTAGTCCTCAGCAAGACTTGTTCCCGAGCTCGCACGGAAACGCAACGAAACTGACAAATCCATATTTAAATGCATCACGTTTTGCTCTTAGAACGTTGGAGGAGCACACAGAACACCCTGACTGCAACAGAACTTTGCCGTGAAGTAGTGGTCGATAAAAGCGAGCCTTTAAAGCCTCGGGATCTGAAACAGGTGGAAAACCTAGGGTGCTAGGTTAAACGACGGAAGGTAAACCAAGTCTGCTCCTCTGTCAACTTCGGCTTTTCTTATGAGGATCATTATCCAGAAATTTTGCAACGATGTATTGCTGAAGGCAAAGCAGGTTCCATGGAACACGTTTCTACGCGAACTATCTTTCACAGATAAGCCTATCATACTTCTTTACACCAAACGGCAGAAAGTTGACGATGGTAGGTTCTGTGTAGACACGACGTTCAGCTCAGGTGACTTTTACGTCACCGTGTCAACTTACGAAAACAGCAGCGTGACCTCAAATGCTACGGAGAAGCATCCAATATCGCTGGGTCCAGTCACGGTCCATGTGAATAAAGATAGGGGCACGTATTCGGCATTTGCTTGCAAACTGCGCCAGTTGGTAAATCATAAAATAGCCATTGGCTTCATATGGTAGCGACGATGACGAGGCTCTCCACAGTGCATTTAAAGCATCTTTTCCCCGCGCTGAACCATACCTCTGCCACATTCATTTCAGGCGTAATATTGAACGTAAGCTTAGTGATATACTCATCGGGGTATCTGAACAGAATGTCGTTTTAACAGATCTTTTTGATCAAACTGCTGGTTTGGCTCATATGACCGGTGTCGATTTACACTCTCAACACCTCGAGACATGCATGGCCAACTGGATAAACGTCATGGGTTTAAAGGGAGTAAAGTTTTCGAATTAGTTCAAAATGTACAAGCTTGACAGCTTTAGGTGGGATTGCGGGTAATAAATGTACTACCAACCGCCCTGAGAGTGTGAATAATGTCATTTCCGCGGCATCCAGTAGGCAGCGTCTCGGCATCTGTCACATCGTTGAGACGTTACGTGATTTGCTTATGTACCAGGAGGCCGAAGCGGGCAGAGCTTATGACCGCCAAGGATCGTACACAGCCCATAAATCCTATGAACATCTGCTTACAGCGACCGGTGACGTAATCAGCTTATATCAACGCAAAATCAGACGCGATCAGTTCTTCAACCAAGCACCGAGGCCGTTATGCACCAAAATTAGTGAGTCACTGACAGTCCCACCTTTTTTAGGGAGGAAGCCATATCAGCGACCCCTCAGATACAAGATTCCAGTTAACCATAATACAAACCATTATTCATAGTTGCAAGCTCTCCCAAAACAAAGAAACGTAAACCTTGCAATGGAAAAATTGATTGAAAAGCGTTACGTGAGCCTCACGACATCGTTCTGTCTCATAAGGAGCGATGGGAGTTTCCAAAAGCTGCTGGAGACGTGGTGGTAAAAGAAGCAACTGTTAAAAACATAACTAGCATGCTTTATCACGTTACGAAGGCATGTGTTGCGTCGCGGTTTCCCGATCTCATAGGCAAACGTGGTTTTATACGAGTTGGCGCAGATGTGCTTCCAGTACTAACAGGCGTGCATAAAGATCACATCGTGGAAACGTTGGGAGTCGGAGTTTGACTGTGTGTATTTTCTTGTGTTTTCTGTACCTGCACGCGCGCATATGTTGTCAACGTATGTGGTGCATACACTACTTACGCATACGCGACGCATTTTGACTCTGATTCAGGAAGATGAGGAAGATGGATATCTGAGATCACCAATTTCAGTACCGCTGATGAAATCGTATGTGCTCTATTTTCTGGTGAGAGCTCCAGTCATTGAACCATCATTTGAACGATTTCCGAGCTTGGAGTGGCTGCAATGCCCTAAATTGGTTTATGCGGTTTTTGAAGGTGAATATGGTGACCTGTAGTCACTAATTTCAGAACGAGTAATGAAGTCGCACACTGGCTTTCGAATGGTGCTGGTTTGAAGAAAATCTGACCAGTAGTTCCGTAGTTTGAAGTTGGCTGCATGGATGGCAGTGAAGTAGTGTTGTCTCAAAATTATTGCGTGTGGACGACTCAGACCGGCGAAACAGGAAGTGAAGTTACCTGTATTATTTCATCCCTTCGTTTTATTGGATATCATGTAATGTATCTTCGGATGTGCTACGGTTTCAAGTAAACTTTTCATTGATCGTTTATTTCGTATATTCCGTGCGGTTTCAAATAAACCTTTCGCTTGCTTTTTTAATTTTGCTGGCGGCCTCGTGATGATATCCTGCGATGGCGCTTGTCTGTACTCCAAAATATTCGCAAAAGTCTCCAACTCGAGGATCTTTCATGAAGTTAGGTCCGGCATAATTTCGGCTGTTTCTGGGGGTCAAACGTCAAAAAGTGGCGCGAAAGCGTTTCAGCAACGTCGTCTGCACTGATAGAATCGAGTGGATAGCGCATTAGAAATCCTGAGAATGCCTCAACAAATGTCAAAACTAGGATTCTACCGAACACAAAACCTCTCGGCGTACTCAAAATGCAGATCAGAAGCGCCTCATAGGGCCAGTTTTTTCCTTTCCTAGGAGAGGAGGATTGCGCGCCCGGATGCTTTCTTTTTGCCTTTTCTTTGGCTGCACAGTGTGCGTAGGTCTCGCAATCCGTTTCACTATCCGGGTAGTAGGCTTGATTGCTTAACTGCTCGTGCATTTCCATTAGTCGCCACTAGCGTGCTGCAATGTGCCGTGTTGAGCGTAGAACGGCTCAAAGCGTGTAGGAGTCAGGAAGGCTATCCCATCTTTTGGTTTAAAACTGCCGACGAGCTCGCGCTTCAGGTACAAGGTGGAACGAAACGTAACCGTGTACTGCAATTGAAACCATGGGCTTTGACTCGGCAATTTTTATCGCGCTGTTCGTACCACCGCAAGGTTTCTGGTTTGAGAGGTAGCTGCAAGAAGTGGTCAGCGGTCTTTACGTTAATCTCCCGAGTCCCCTTGGTGCTAACCCCACAGGTCAATTTTCTTTGGGAGCGGGAACTCAATACCAGCAACCGTAGTATGCCATCAATCAGCCTCTTCTGAGCTGCGGCTGCAGTGCACATCCTTAGCCTGAGTGAGCCGTGTACCGCACGCCACCCCTGACTTCGGCTCAGGCAAAGCTTCTGCGTCCGAGTCAGGCGGAGCTTCTGCGTCCCAGTCAGGCGGAGCTTCTTCGTACGAGTCAGGCAGAGCTTCTTCGTCCGAGTCAGGCGGAGCTTTTGCGTCCCAGTCAGGCAGAGCTTCTGCGTCCGGGTCAGGCGGAGCTTTTGCGTCCCAGTCAGGCAGAGCTTCTGCGTCCGGGTCAGGCGGAGCTTCTGCGTCCGAGTCAGGCGGAGCTTCTGCGTCCGACCTCCAGGCGTTTTAGGGTGCCGCATGCACCCGTTCTGGGCGCCCACCGGGTCGCAGCCGACCGCCAGGGGATGCTCGTTGCCGCCGGTGCGTCTGCTCGGACCGTAGCACATATGGCTCACTATCAGATTGCTCGTCCCGAGCGAGCAGGCCAGGAGGATCTGTCCAGGTTAGAGTTCCTGTCGTAGTACTTCCCTGACTCGCATCCGCCGTCATGGAAAGGAGGTAGCATGTCGACGTCCTACATGTGGTTAGCCGGCCGTGTTCTGCGCTATATCTGGACTGACTAACAAATGTTCTTCATCTCACCAATCTCAGGTTAATCTCGTCCTTTTCTGGAAGGTACTTGAAGGGAGGGGCACTTCGACATGGAAGGCAGAACTTGAAGGGCACTTCGACAATCGCAAACCCACTTGAAGTCCACATCTGCCAGATATTTCAGAAAAACACTTTTTCAATCCCTGAATGAAGCTTAAAGCATCAAGCCCATAACTTGTCCATTTCCTCTGTACCCGACTTTACCTATTTCCGTTGAAAGTAATAACACGCGCCATCTTATCCCGTTCATGACATAATTTGGCCCGCACCCATGGTGCTGCTGTCATCGTACAGAATAAAGTGAAAGCCTCTGCATGGGTCGCTGAGCATTCAATTTCTCGCCATCTCTGCTCTCAGGCTGGTAAATCTGTACTCCATCTCGTCATTGCGGCATAATTTCTCAAAGTTGCACAATGCGCAGCACAGCTAATGGCTTCGATACAGTACTGAGCGAATGAAAGCGCTTTCTGAACCAGGAAAAATGCAAAAAATGGTTTGGCCTCTGACTGATGAGGGTGGGGGGGGGGGGGGGGGGGAGCAAAAGCAATAATAGGGAAGCAATAGGCTTTCCGCCATATTATTGATCCTTTGCAGTTCATGGTGACAGCATCATGTGTGCTGTGGTAGCCAAAGTATGTCAATTATCTGAAACAGGTGTAACTTGCCTGGTGCCACCTTGAATCCGTCGGCACGTAGCTTTTCAAGCGCGGTAGCGAGTGCTGAAAACGCTCGTGCACGTTGGAATTGGCGCATAGAATGCAAGGGGATGCATTCGCACTCTCGGCAGATCTCCCAAACTCCTTCTCACGGCTACCTGTAGGTAATGTGATGACTGTGGGCACCTCATTGGCACCCTACGCGGATGACACACTGTCCCGAAGGCATGAAAGGCTTTACAGGAACCCTCTAGACAAGCGCGAATCCCCAAATGCATGCTTTACGCCCAAAGTAGATGTGATCTTGCCGCCACCCAGCGACGAAATAACACTGTCTGTGTTTGGAACTACACACGTTTTTGGAGCCAATAACTTGTTGTGAGCACGAATATCAAGGGTAACTCTCATGTGATCGCATCCGTTCACAACAATAATGATGGGAGAGTTTCAGTCTGACGGCTCCCGCCACTCGGTAGCCCCATAGCCCTGCAACTCATCCAATGGTGTCTTCAACTGGACGCGCCCATGGAACTGGACAGGGTTTAGTGAATAAACGGCGTGCCACGGGGTTAATTCAAGGAAAATGTCCTCCCCACGACACAGGCCAATACCTGAAGAGCCCTCGAAAATCTTCAGATAACGTATTCAGCAGGACAGCCCACTTGTCACGCTGGCGATAACTGACGGAATCGCACACCACAAAATGACCTAGAATCCCATCAGTTGTCTTTTCTACGTGCCGCCCATCGTCTGGATGCACCGCGTTCACCTGTGCTGCCGTGCCGTTGGCGCCGCCCGACGCAAGCTGTGGCTCGCAGGACTGAACTTTCGTAATCGGTTCAGCATGTCCGATAGCGCTGGGCCTGTGCAGGGTGATGATGCGGTCAGAATGACTGTCAGAACACAAAGAAATCTGCCGGTCGGAGAATGGCGTCATCAGGGAATTGCATGTCTCCACATTGATTGAGCGTTGTCCGATCGACAAATATGCCGAGTCACATCATGGCCGCTGGTCAACCGTATCAGCTACGCAAACAGCACTATGTGGCGGCACTGGCACAGGCTTCTTTCTTCTAAGTTTTTGCTTAATTTCATCGTCGGGCGAGAAGTTCAGCAAGACTTTGTTTGACGACAAACAGCCCTAGCCCAAGACTGCATCGTGCATTATATTGCCCACCACTACAAACTTCGTTTTGCAAGCCCTTGCATCGGCCCACGTAGTCTACACTCGCAGCTTACAAGTACCCAGAGGCTCATCAGTCTGTGCCCAGAGGCAGAAAACTAGGTGGGCAGGCGTCGTTAAAGGCGAACTTGAAGCGATGGCACCGAAAACACAGCTGTCTACCAAAGATACTTGGCTGTTAGAGCCCATTAAGGGGTCACTCACAATGAGCCAGCCTAAAGCTACTTGAGCCGGCGTGAGGTTCACCACTCGACCGCCAGCTCGTTCGCCAATCTGTTCAGGCAAGGCCTGCCGCCTCCTCATCATCCGATGGCATATCATCAGCTGCCTCCCTCGCGACGTCAAGGCACCATGACCGCCCCGCCGCGGGAGAGCCGCCTCGCCGGCCCGGACACCGAGCTCGCCGGCGTCCAGCCATGCACGGCTCAGGTCGGCCAGCGTGGCGACCTTGCCGCTGTCCGGCGGCGCGCGACTCAGGTCAGTGGGCGTGGTCCGCAGTGCGGTCCGGCGATGGCGCCGGCGATCCGCCACGCCGCTGACATACCCGGTCAGCGCTCGGTCGCCTCGGCAATCAGGTGGCGCGATGAGCGGCTGCACCCCTACTGAACGATCCGGACAGAACGATCCAGGTCCGTCTTGATACGAGTTAGTTGATACCAGTTATAGGACACCAATACATTAAATATATGCCAGCAGAGCATGACCACGGCCGCTTTGTCCTGGTCTCGCATACTGCGGAAGTGGGATGCAGATGCCGGACACTGTCGCAGGGGGCCATGGTTAGCACGATAAACTCCGCCCACTGAACCGTCTGCTGATGATATTGGCTGTGAGAAGGTTTAGCTCCCCAGGACTGGACGAAGCGCCCTTCTCGCGTCAGCCCACAAACTACTGCATCGCACGCTGCCAATGTCTGGGCGTGAGGGCAGACATTTTTCGTCCAGTGAGAGACTGACGAGAACATGACGATAAAACATTGCTTGTTATCCGGCGCGCTGGTCTTCTTTACACCTCTCGCAGCGCCGACAATTGCGGGCAGACATCTACCAGTCTCTTGATGGTAAGAGAACATTTCAACGTGGACATTGTCCATTTTTGGACGGCGCCACCTGTACGGCTGCCGTCTTGGGCCTTACAGAGCTAAGGGCTTCAGTGAGTAGTGATGCCACTTAGTCCAGCTAGCCAGCGTTGTCTACGACGTCCGTCGCATCTGGTCACCATGATGCCACCAAACTTGTCGACAGGGATGCTGCCCAGATAAGCTAAGCGCCGACATTGTTGGATAAACGCGTCTAGGGGCGTTGAACTGTCAAGCATCGGGAAGTCTGCTATAGATACTCCCACCACTGGCGTGTGTTCTGGGACATCTTCCAACATCTTGAGACCGCTGCCATTGTTCAGTCACCAGCAGAATGACAATCTCCCTGCTGCCACCATGTTGCGGCCGTCCACGAGCGGGCCCAGCCACACACCAGATACATCTGACCAAACTTGTGTTTTCCAACTAGCCTCACCCTTCATCGCTAACCTTGGTACCTCAGGCCATCACATGACCTGGAGTTGGCAGTGCCGGGCGCAGCCAGCCGAAAAGGAGGGCCTGACACAAGTGTGGAGCACAGCACTGCGAGCGCTATTTGGCGCAGTGCTCAGCATGAAGGATACGTTTGTTACACCACAAGCATAAATATAGGGACTGGTGGTGGATGTAAACACAGCAAATTACACACTGCACAAAGACCTAGATTGTCAACAGTATATCGACGTTACGTTTTTGAATGATGCGCAAAAATAGCGACACAGCATTAACAACTTTAGGCATACAACAGTAGCCAGAGACCACACATCCCGCACACCTAGCATACAGTGGCAGCACATTTACACCTATGCAAAATAAATATAACCTTATTAACGCTTCCACAATTTTTCCTTGAAATCGGCAAATCTTAAACTGCGCTACGGAACTATGCTCAGACATTGCAAATGGATCCGCACGGTTCCAACATCGGATCATTTGAGGACCAAGTGAGATATGATGACAAGGAAGACGAGACTTGACTGATATTATCTTGCTTGGATGATCCCAGTGACCAACATGGTCTTGTTAAGTGATATTATTTTAAACTTTAAACTGTTATGTCCGTTATGAAATTTAGTAGCTTGCTAAGCCTGGCCTGCTTTCATCTAACATCCAACGGCCGCCAATGCAGCTAAAAAGTATATAGTTCGCAGGTTCTTGCCTATGATACTTGTCTTAAACAAATCTGGCTGCACTCCTTTGAACCATTCCTATGCTATGCACCAAGTGCGCGGTATTAGGGTCACATACACAGCACGCATATGCATACACTGGCTGGATGAATAACTTAAATACATCATCTTTTACCCTCCTGGGACTTCTGCTAAAAAAGTTGTTTTGGCAAACCTGAAACGGTGCTTTCGTTTCCAACCCATGCTTTTTTGCATGTTCATACCGGTTAAACCAATCCCTAAAGGCATAAAAACTTGACACAGTGTCCGATATGAAAAAAACAGCACGCTCGCGTTTCGTGTTTATTGAAACAAACGGGAAAGAGTGTTCTCAACAGGTGAACAGCTGCCTAGGCGTACTGAGGGGAAGGTTGAAAACTGGTTTTTGGAATGGCGCGTGGAGGGTTTTGTATGCTTGGTTTTGCATTCATTTAAGTGCATATGTATTGTCGATAAAATTGCTGTGTTATGAGCACGTGCACGTAAATGGTTTGCAATGGCCACATGTTGTAGACACTCTTTTCTTGTAAAAACGTGTATAGATAAAAACATGACAATTTCCCTGAACACGTAATGGCAAAGAGCATGAAATTTTGCATTTCATTGAGCAAGAAATAATTGCCACTGCAACCTTTCCGCTTTAGAAAACACGGGTCTATGCAAACTGTCAGACTTCCATAGGTGATATATACGTATATATATATATATATATATATATATATATATATATATATGAGGTGAGTATCCAGAGCATACGTGGTCGGAATCCGAGGAGTTTTTGTACCTGCCCTCTTTTGGTGATTTCCACAACTCAAGCTCCCAATTATTGTGGGAAAACGGCACGCCTGCATTTGGGCGGGAACATTTT
The DNA here is from genome assembly GCF_011947565.3 of Pollicipes pollicipes. Lineage (NCBI taxonomy): Eukaryota > Metazoa > Arthropoda > Thecostraca > Pollicipedomorpha > Pollicipedidae > Pollicipes > Pollicipes pollicipes. The sequence continues at coordinate 25,880,281 of NW_023596461.1, forward strand.
TCATCCAACAGCATCACGCTTTTTAACAATCGCGGGATTTCATCGAGACAAATCCGCTGTTGTTTCCCGCAAGGCCCTATCGTTTTTACTTTGGAAACGACTGGGGGAGGGTCGCTTAGAAACGGCAGAGAGAGTCGCATCGACCCCGCCCCATCATTTGGGGTTATGAAAAAGGGTGAATGAGAGCTAGGTTTAAGATCTGAATTGACGTTCGGACTTATAAATTACGCAAGGCGATGCGAATAAGGTGCCCTGTGCTCTCGTATCGATGCCACAAACATTGACATGCATCAGGCTCAAGTGTGGGGGTGATGCCAAACAACTAGGTTGAAAGTAGAACGTAATGCATGCTAGAATGGCATAAATCACTGAATTTCAAACACTGGCCAAGCTCTTGGTGGAATTCTGGTATTAGCTAAGACTTTTGGACAAACCCTGGCTTAGCCTCGGCCAGGCCTGGCTCAGTAACCACTGTTTAGGCTATTAAAGGCGTATCGCCATCCAAGTTTATGCATCTGTTTTTCAGAGATGCCGACGTGGAGGCCGAAATTCGGCTAGGCAGTGCCTCAAGTGCCTTAACGGAAGCACCGCCACTGTATCCCCAATAGTCCAGCTAAGACGTTAATTGCTGCTGAACATGAAACTACCTCATCTTTACATGCCCACGTTTGCGAAGCCATGCCTTTGGCCACCCTTAACTCATAAATGCATATTCTTTGTTTAACAATAAGCACGGTTACATGTGCTTTTCAATGTTTCGAGCGTCTAATTATGCTACAGAGCCCCGTTAAGAAGGCAGCGCCGTTCTTCTCCGGGATCGGCGGATTTACCGACTGCCGCCTGCGCCACCCGTAGATTGCCTTACAATCTTCCCAAAATAGCCAGTCGCCTCTCAGAGATCAGAAATGCCAGAAACACGTGTTCGGTGTTGCAATACGCGCAGTTAATTCCCGGGAAATTACCGAAATCTTGAGCGCGATTGCACGGTATGCCGGAAGAATATCTTCTGAAAACCTTAGGGGAGTAACATATTAGCCCCCCCTCCCCATCGGGGCGAGAGTTAGGGATGCCCTTTGCTGGCTCGGGTTGTCCCCATCATGTATTGAGAGGCACCTGTTTTGAATAAGGAGGCACCCTAAATATATCAAGAGATTCCTACCCTGGAGCAACAGGACACTATTTATGCAACATTAGGCCTCTCTCTGTTTCGGGTCAGGATGTCATGCTGTAAGATAATGAGACCCTTTCCTGGATTCGGAAGCAGCGTTTGTGAATCGTAAGGATTCCGCTTTGAGTAACAGGGCTAATTTTTGTAACAGGATGCCCTATTTTGGGATAGTAAACACCATTGCTGGATTGAGGAGCTCCATGCAATGATCAAAAGAACCCGTCTAGAATATTTAACGTGGAATTCATCACATAGACAATGATGATTGTAGCAATTTGATATGGCGGTCACATGCTGCCGGTATACCCTCTTAAATACAACACTGCTCAACAGTTCCCATCCACCCACCCCCACCCCACCCCGTACATGGAGACTCTATCTTGTTCAGGAGGCCCCTTGAGAACTCCGCCTCCAACTAAAAATCCGTGCCCGAGCCTCTGCTTAACACCGCCCTTAGGCTCTGCGCCGTGCGAGTTGCAGTTGCGTCTTGCATCATGCTGGCGGCCGACACGCGCGTCAACCCCCCCCCCCTGATTAGCGGGGTCCATGTTCGTCGCTCGTTTCATGGGCTCATTACGAGAGCTTCCGAGAAACGCCTTCGCATGGTAATTTGTGTTGGCAGTCTATTTTTAGACACCATTTTCTGTTACACAAGACTCGGAGCACTCGTTACCTCCAGACTACATCGTTTTGGGACGCTGCTTCATTTGCTTGTGTTGTCACCCATGTGCGGGCGCTCTCGGGTTTGGAGGTTGTGTGGGCTCGAAAATAACCTCGCCCCTCCAAACGATTACTTTGAAGTTGTTCATACCCAATTGTTATATTTTGCACGGTTTCACCATAACTTTTTGCTGGTTTTTGCTCGATTTCGTCTGTTTGTACATTTTGCATGTTGTGGGTTCTGGTAAACGTTTCATGAAACGATAAACAGCATCGCAGTGTGCGTTTTAGTTGTTCAATCAGTTAACGTTGGATGCGTCGCAGTCCTTGCGTTTTAATTGACTCATTACTTTTCTGCGCTCTGGCCTCTCTCCTTCCCTGGTTTGTCACACACAATTTCACGGCCATGCTGGCTTATGAGGACTGGTCTGAGCGCTGCTCAATGTTGAGAAAATTTCCCTGCGGAAATCTTCCCCACAATGTATTTACTGTACGCCGTGACAGCCTTGCTGCCCCAACGACGTCTCCTTAGTTGAAACCTGACGACCATTCCCATTTCCCTAACAGCCATGTCTGCTGCTCGGTCGTGTCCGTGCAAAGGTGACTTAAACTAGATGTACACCCAGGTTTTATCCCATGACAACATTACATTTTCTAAAACCAAATTTGATAGCATTTGAGAGCAGTTCGCGTATATATTCGCCCAAAAACAGGACATTCAAAATGATTGCATTTGTTTGCTTGTTTTCCCTAACTCTAACGTTTTTCCCTAACCTTTTCTCTGACTGCGCAGGGAATATTCACGCCAATTATTAACGGGAACGTTGGATGCTGCAACTGATGAATAAGCGCTGGGCCTGGTATCAATAAGTGTCAACGAGGAGTGCTACAATCCATGTCTAAATAAGGCAGCAGCAGACATCCAACAATATCAACATCCTCTTTGTCCATGGTTTGCATTGGGACCATTCTCTACTTCGAGATAGTAATGGCAAAGGTACCAGGATCACCTACTCGGGTTCACATATTTGGATATTCGGTAGCAGGCCCTATTCGGGTTTACACATCACAATTACGCCTTAAACATGATGTTTTTGCGTGCCAAAAAAGACATTCACATAACCACAATTTTCACAATGCTTGCTTCTTGCTATTCCCACATTGCTACATTGCTACATGGCTTGGGGGGAATATGTGATGTGATCTCCTGGCTGGCTGAACCCCGCAAAATATGTGACATTCACCACCGTGTAATGCATAGCCAAGGGAAGGGTCAGAGGGGCAATGCCCCCCCCCCCCCCCTCCTCGTTGCCTGCGCTGAGAAGTTACTGGTAACTTTGCTGGAGGTTGGTCGACATTCGCAGAATTTCGGAGAACATTTAACGCTTGCCATCCCTCTCCCTCAAGAGGACAATTTTGGTCGCGCGCTTGCCATCACGATCAGATCTTCCGTAGACAAATGTCTCCAATGCTGGTAAACAGCCTTGACTGCCTATCTTCACACATATTCTTAACATTCGTCACTGGCATGGAAACTGGGCCAGCAAAACTCAGATGACAATATTACATTTAAGGACTTCCGCGAAAATCCAATAGATAAAACCAAGCTCTAAACAAGGTTTAAATAACTAATCTCATCAAAATGCGTCAAAACAACTACAAAATAGCTTATAAAGGCGGATGCGTGTCACCGTTTCCTGCCATCTTTTAAGGGGAAAACTTTTTTGTGCTTTTTAAGGGAACGCGGCGCACGTGGCCACATCCCCCGTATGGAGCGTTAGCGACCGCGCTGGCCACATCAGCATTAAAGCGCCATGGTGCATCCAGGATTCCAGCCCGGACCCCGACGTGGAAGTCCGACGAACTAACCACTCGGCCATTACGCCCCCGCCCTCTCATTGGAACTTAATGACATTGTTCTTAACAACTACATCTTGCAAACTTAAGCTGAACTCTGGTCATAGCCCCCATCCTAACCTCGCATAAACCTAATATGGAAACATCAGCTCTCCCAATTCAATTTGTCGGTCGATGAAAATAGAACAGTGAGTCATGAGAATGTACTGCTCCAGCGGGACCATTACGCGGGACCAGCTGAGACGTGAAAACGGCCGTAGACCTAAATCATGCGAAACGTTGCATACGTACTGGCAAATGTCGAGGACGCTAGTCAGGAGCATGCTCTATCTGTGATGTAAATACCTCGTCTCAAGCAATCCGCAAAACCCTGCTGATATTGTCCGATCCCATTTAGCTTTAGCAGGCCTGACACAGGTTTTGGTTTCGCAAAACGATGAAACAAGGTTGTGCACCAGATCTTGCTTCGGTTTCGACTTCGGGATCTTAAAGTAATGGGATCGGCTTTCGTTTGGCACTACCTAAGCCCGCGGTCGATGACTACTACCTGGGCTTAACGTGCATTAAGTTGAAAACTACTCGTTCCGGTTTCAGATTCACGTTTTTCAAACATGATCACACTTACCGCACTGAAAGCGCAGTTGCGAAGAAGATCTGGTAAATATATCTGAGTGGTACATGAAAGTATGGTTTACCAGGCCATAGATCGCGTGCCAAAAACGTAGATTAAACTAAACGCTCACCAATCTCAGCATTGGAAGCCCTACAGTAAGTTTCACTGAACGCGGCTGAAGATAGAGGAGAGTGATAGAAGAGCATTTGTGGTCAATTCCTTCCCTGAAATGACAGACATGCTGCTATCAAAACCTTGAGAAATTCGTTCTACGCATCCAAAGTAGGCTGTTATGTACCAAGTGGTACCACAGTGATAACACTGGCATGGCCTGATTGCAGCCATTGCTCACTTTGTGCATAGATGTATGCTGTTAGGTTTAAAAGCCACTTTGTTCGTGTGAGCGGCATGATGTTATTTTCTTGTGACATGCATTAGCTCAAAATTACGGCGGGGTCAATACGGTGCCTAATTATCGAATATAGTACTGACATATTTTGTGCCCTGGTAGAATGCATTTGTAACGACAAATCACAATGTGAATATAAGTGGGTTTGGGTATATATTTAGTTGTCGTCTTGCACAATCTGTTCAAGTATAATGTGCGATAATTTGTAAAGTATCAATAGTGTACGCAGTTAATGCCACGACAGTGTGATGACAATAGGTGGTAGTACACTGTATCACCCAGGGAGCTAGAATCGCTTTTGAACTAGTGTGGAGTGAAAAATTCCAGCACAAAAAGACCGTGCGGGAGTGAAAAAAATCAATTCACAAAAGATGGAACTTATAAGCTCGTGACTAATGCTTCAGCAAAGACATCTATTTCAAGTTGGCATGGACGTAATATCAGAAACCTGACAAAATTATTTTGTTTTTAACATCTTAGGCCATTATAGTGAAACAGAATACATTAAAGCATAGTAATTTCAGGACAGCGCAATGAGCATAAAAAATTATCAACACCAATAATTTGATGCTGCACTTTGCTGTTCCCTTCCACAGCACTTTTAACACGAAACAGAGCAAAGGAATTCAATAACAAAATAACAAAGTTCAACGAGCATAAAACACTCAAACAAAAAAACCTTGGACTCAAACACATCACCCCATCGCCAAGCGAAACGCAATAGACATACCTCTGGCTTCTGTTAAGATGGAGTCAGGGAAAACAAACATTTTGTTACTGTTTCTTGCAAAATACCAATGCTTATTTCCATGAAAGTAGCCTAACTATGCCTAACCTAAAGAGGCCTTATTTCATGTCATCCTGTCTCACCTGTTTGTATCACCGCAGCAGTTGTGTGTTACTGATTCTTGCACAATTCCTATTGTCACTTGCCATGCACTTAACCAACTTAACCTAACTTATTGAAGCCCATATGTTGAACATCATCTCAGCTCACCTATCTGTGGTCAGCAGCACTTGTGATAAAAACGTGATGAAGCTAATTTTTGGCTGGTTTCAACTTGCATTTTTATTCAGTTCATTTGTGCATGCTTGGTGACATCAGACAAAGTTGACAACACACAAATCCAAGAACTTTGAATCAATTCGAACATTAAATTTGGATTGCCATGCAAGGATAAAAATGGGTATGCTGCACGAAACAATCTCTCTTCCCCAAAAGTAACATAGCTTTTGGATGACCATGTCAGTATTGCTGCTTGCCTTTGCAGCTGCAATAAAGGCATCTATCTAGGCTTGTTTATTCATATTTAATGACAACGTTTGAGATGTTGGCTTCACATTTTGAATGAGATGGTCTGGCTATTTGTTACATACTAATGTTCAACGCATATTATGATTGCTATGCAGCTTAGAGTATCCTTGTGTTAAGAATATGCTGCATGTATACAGTACAGTCATTTGCCAGTCAGCAAACCATGACAACTACAAAAAAGGCTGGTTATAGCAGCCATGAGGGACCACTTCAAGAAATTTGGGGCAAATAATTAAGAATATGGAACAAAATAAGCCCATTGCATGCCGTGTGCCATCATAAGTTGTCTTATGACAAAACTCGATTGACTAAAACAGGAAATGGCTAGCTGGTTACCAATCATGTGTTGAAAGCAGGTAAGGTAAGCAATTATTTGGTCCACAGGCTTCTCCCTGCTCCCCTAAAACAAAAATGCAGTACCTTTTGCATGGTCTGCCGGCAGACAGAGTCATCCCACCCACCCCCCACTTGTAAATAGCAGTCATGCCCACCAACCTACGAGATTGAAATGCGAAAGAAGTAAAAGGTGTGCATGATATCAAGTGTGCAAGTGGTATCACACTTGTATGATACTAAGAAAAATAGAAATAGTTAAATAAATATAAGACTGATACTTTTCTGACAAAATTGTACAATCAATTGATTTGGCTTACAACCTGTTGACATGAGTGTTCAAATGATGATATTCATCTTGTGAAATTCATTTAGAAGACATCTATTGAATTTTCACTGCTGCATTTCGTGAGTGATGCAAATTAGTGGTCAAGTTTCCTCGGGAAGAAAGAAATACTTGGTGTAAAATTCTCTACCAGGCCTTGCTGGTGTTTGCACCAAGCTCTGCTTGCGTGGTGTGGCGGTGAGACAAAACAATAGGGGATGCGTGAAAGCCTTGCATTTGGCACACTGCTGCCGATCGTATTGGATTTTGTAAACAAACCAAACTTGATGCGTACAAGCGGCTGGACTCGCTGGGGTTCTTGGGCTTGGAGGTACCTGGCGCCCTTGCTCTGTGCATACATAGACATGATTCAGATGTAGGCGAGGCAGGACGTAGCCATAGGTGTCCAGGTCCTGTGGAGCCTCGTTTATGCTTGGTGGTTTCAAGTGAGCTCGTTTTTGGATGACATCTGAAAACCTCAGAGAGGGAAATAGCGGTTTGGCACGCGCGATTAAACAATGTCGGTAGGAGTGAAAAATTCACATAAAATATGGGGAAAAGGAGCGGAAAATTCCTCCTCATAGGGTGTTGCTTTATACCCAAAGTCGGGAATTCTAGGACAATGGTATTGCCTGGTATGCCTCCATCACAAATTGCTTGATTTTATATTTGTATATGTCTTTAGTTGCAGTGTGTTTTGCAGAATGAATGCTTGCCTGTCAAGATGTTCGGTCAAGGATTTATTGAATCAACCAGAATTCAACATGAAATCCGCCCCACCGTTCTGCTGTAACAGCTGGCGGGGGCCTTAATGAGGCATTTCCAAGACCTAACATAAGCGAGGAATTCGTCTATGTTCGTTTTGATAGACTGATGATCGCGATGGGGTCACTATGATATTATTCACAATATTATCATTATCATTACATTATTGTCATCATCATAATATAGCGTGAACTGAATCGTTTTGATACTGACCATTTTATAGGGCATGATCAACAAAGCCGCGAAACGTTCCAGACATTTCGAAAGGTGCTGCTCCAATCGTCGTTTTGGGACGCTGCTTCATTTGCTTGTGTATTTCTTGTGACGAAAACACTGCCAATGTAAATATTACGGATACGGAAATTTCCATGGCGATTTATCCAAAGTTTCATTTAGTATTCGCTCAGCAGGCCAAGTGAAGGCCGCTTCGGTCTATAGTTTACTACGGTGAGGTATTCTTGAATGGGGAAGAAAATGCCCCCACCTTCGGCAGGGGAGGGACATTGCAACTACCCCAATGATGTGATCGGGCCCAAATATGGATCCACCTAACCCACCCCGAAATTCCGGTGTCTCCCCGGACTTATGCCACTTTCATCTCTCGGTCACATGAAAAGGCACGAAAAGATCAAGTGAATTGGCTGAGATATGTGATAGTGCTAGAACACAGCCAGAACGGCTGTGAGTGACCGGCAGTGGGGACAGAACATGGCCAACTGAGGAGGAAATCTGATCCAGTACAGGAGGCATCTTCTGTCTCCACTTAAAACGTGAAAAAGGTCATCGGCCACAGCCGCAATGCCTTTGCGAGAGATAAAGTCAGTACATTCACGCAACCTTTGGATATGAACAACAGACCCTGTTTCTAGCTTTAAATTGCCGATACGTTTCTTGAATGCTGATGGGCTCTCTTGGGAGGCTGATAAGTTACTTGAACGCTGTGTCAAATATCATGCAAATATACAGATGGGGGTCAAACATGTAATTCGAAGCAGCGTGTCAGGTGATCATAGAAATGGTAGCATATCTTAAGAGCTACACCAACATAGCAGTCAAGCCTGGAAATGAACGGCCTTGTTTTGTGATGTGGACATTAAGCCAGCAGCCTTGACAATATGTCCCTGTCCGGAAAACTAAAATAAAGTTATATTTGTGCGCCAATCCGCAACTTGTAATTTAGTAGCTGTTATTTGCCCCAATGTTATTTCTTAGATTTCACAGTGAAAGACCCATCATCACCTGATATGGAATTGTTTGCTTCGAACGGGAGCGAGCTCCCCAGGACCACACTGCGATTGTGTGAAAGACATCATTCTACATGGCCGATAACATTCCACACGAGTGGTGAAATGGCGCGTGCTCGGCCTTTTATGCTATCTTTACGTGCTCTTTTAACATTGTCATTTCAAATGATGCATATTTGTAATTTCAGGGCGCGTCAACTACCCTGGTTATATGTGCTCTGACTTTTCAAGCAAGGCACCATTATGTAATGTTGGCATAACTAATAACTATGCATCCATAATGCGAAATTCAGCATACTGGCTCGTCCCCTTCCAGATGCCTGTTGATTGTGTGCATTTAGGACACCGATTTATTGTCGGCTCTCATGCCTGCACGGCCTCTAACACCCTGATAACACTAAGCCTTGCAATCGCTGGATTTACGATAGTTGCCTGACATGGCACCGTATTGGGGATGAGTTGAATATCCATTACTTGGGGATGGGTGTGTGCCGACAAAGCGCGCACTCGCGTGTGGCAGTGTCCAGTGAAACCAAACGGGGGCTTATCAGTCATTTTGCGCGATCACGTTGTGATGAATGGTAACAAGCCTGAGATCCGGGAAAAGCAGGGCGCATCAAAATTCGCACTCCGAGAAGCGATCAATCTAGGTGATAAAAGTGTCCCACTTCACTTAGGAGCAACATCTGTAAAGGGTTTTGGTAACCCGTTGTCATCTAGAAATGCAGCCACGTTGCATTTCCCGAAAATAGTTGCTATGCGGATGCAGACATGGCGGCCGGCGAGTTTCGGGTGGCCGCGCGTCACCAAGGAGCGTCACCATGGCAGCCAGTCAGCTGATATTTGGCTGATGATGGTTTCGTTTCTTGCGGCTTAGATGACGGTTTAGTTTAGGGTGTCACAGAATAACACACGTATGGAAAAGTATGGGTGCTCAGGGCTAGATCATTTTTACGGTTCCAGGCGGGTTCAGAGGTGTCATTCTTGTAAAAATTCATGCCTGTTTAGGATATGTGTAAATTGCTTAAATTTTAAGTAGCCTTTTTAAAAGCGTTGCCTCTAAGCGGGCCAGTAAGGCGTTATAAAATAGACATTAACCGCTTCGACTCTTAAAAAACAGCCCATTGCGCTCCCTCGCCATGCTGGTTCTCGAGTATCGATAGTTAAGCGGTTACGCTATGCGTCTCGTAAACCGAAGGCACCGGGCTGGTTCGATTCCCCACGGTGCCCGTCCGCAGGCGACACTATAGAGCCGCAATAGCTGAATGCGTGGTAAGTCCCCAGTGACACACGCACGCACGCACGCACAAACACATGCACAAATATGCATAGAAGCACACCTTGAGGACTTGAGAAATATGCGTTTTCGGTGTACGCTTATTGAAAGTGCTTGGTTCCTAACAGTGGATTTACACTTCATGCAGAAATCCCTGCATGATCATTTTCACGGTCTAGAATGCCTGGGAAGATCTGGATTATTGGCAGACTCTTCTCTGCAACATCATTGGAAACATTTACCATAAAACGAATAGCCATCGTTGGCTTCCCACTGAATGACCAAACTTCTTAGCTAACGGTTATCATCGACTTGAAGAAGCTGGAATCCCAGCGAAGGGGATTCATCTACCAGATCTAACAGTCAAGCGTTCCAGTTTGCGAACTGTGCAGCATCCTCTAAGCAATTCGTCAATGGCATTGGAAACAGCGTCGAAGCCATGGCTGCCTGCCATTATCGTTGGCACCACCCGAAACCAGGCGGAACGCGACCGCTCAGGCATCAATTAGGTCAAGTGGTGACACATGGCGGCCAACACTGCTCCGACCACGGGGTTGCTAACCGACTGGTGGTGCACGGGCTCCGGTAAGTAGTGCACAGGCTCAGGTCTTTCTTAAGGGCGTCATCGGGCAGTGCACCCGCGTGGCTGTCTGTACCAGCGTTTGCTGACGACCCCATGACGACTTCTGCACCTGTACCAGAACCTGCTGCACTACCGGACGGTTTGGCAAACTTGCGTTCGGAGCGGCGGTCGCCGTGATGCATCCCTATTTGATGCCCTAGACGGTCGTGTTCGGTTGTTTCAGGTGATGTTAGCGATAAGGAAAAGAAACTGATGGCTTTGACGTCGTCATCTATGCCAGTGGCGAAAAATTTAGGAGATGCTACGCCATTCGACAGCTCGGAGCGAGAGTTGTTGGATCTGGTAGATGATTTATCTTGTCTCATATTCTAATCCATACATATCAATATTAGCCGGTGACTATGCAAGAAAACCGCTGGGTAGGAACCCACCACGGCTATTCGTTGTATCGTATACGTGTAAGTTGAGCAAACGTTACGTATGATCTACCAGGGAGAGGTGTGTCAATGGGTGAGATCTTCGCGAGCATTGTAGCCGGTGACAGGGATCAGCTCCAGTGACTGACTTACGCAGGAAGTGGAGGCCCAGCGGTAGAAGATCAGCACTTTTAATTGGCGAGCGCCGGGCGAACTGCGATGCATGACAACGTACAATATGAACTCATGGCGAGTGTTTGATGTAGTTACGAAGTGACATGAAGATCTGCTTCGCCCACGTAACTTTTTCGCAAAGCATAACATTTTCTATTCTCTTGATGCAGGCAGAACAGAAAAGTCAACATGATGTCAAATGGTGTTAAAGACTTATCAAATGACCTCACATCGCATTAATCGTGATCCTTGGGTCACTGTCGTGGTAGGTTCGTTTTTGCCCATTTCGACGCAGTTTCAAATCGTTTCATTTTGAAGCATTGCTACACACCCCCAAAGCTCTTGTTATTTTTCCTCATCGCTCACGTGACCCACCAGCTAGATGTTTTGGTCGAAAATGTGGAATCAGTGGAATCAATGTCCAGACAAACGCCGTCTTCAAGTTCTAGACGACAGTTTCATCAGAGAAAGGTAGGGTGACCGTAAAAAACGACTAAGGTCATGCATCATGCATCACCCAGGTCTCCGTGCAGTGAAATGGCATAGACAGTAGACTGGCTGGAAGAGCGTTTTCGTGCCTTGACCTGATGTCCTCATGTTCAACTTGTTAACTAATGCAGCATCATATTGCATAATGTTTGCATGAGTTTGTATCCGTAAGCCGGCACTGCTTTTGAAAATGGTAAGCGCATTTTCTTGAAAATTGTCATATCTAATACAAATGCAAGTTAACGTGAGCTGTTCTATGACAAACCAAAAGCAAAAGAGGATTTCATTCAAACAATCGAAAGAAAGCTCTCCAAAGTTACGTCTGCCCTTGCATGTCACAAAACTTGTTTTAATCAAGAGATGTTGCCTAAGAACTAGTAACCTCCCGCCAAGAAGCTTGGCGTATTGGGGGCTGAGCCAGTCTGAGACTGGTCCGAGTCTCGATGAGTGTGGTCCACGGCGTACTAAATCGCGCACCATGCGGCTTCAACGACGGGTCCTGATATATGACTGCCCGATGCTAGAGGGGGCAACTGATCTGTGTTTCCAATGGTTCAAAGTTTTACATTATGTTTCAATATTGCGGCGTTATTTTTTCCTGCTGAATGACGTTAATGGCCATCCTTTTGCGGTGCAAAGGGCAGGCACTCCGCTCAGCCGCAAGTGTTGCTTCCAACAGGTGCTTCAGGGTCGGCGAGTGCCCTCGAGCCAATCGATCGGTGGCTCTCGGTGGAGTAGGCACGCACGTCACTTACTGACTAAACCAAGGGCAAACAAGTGCGGCTTACCCGAGCCGGCGGGGCCTGTCGCTTACCGCTGCTGCTGCCAGGCGCGGCACTTGTTTGTTTCGTCGCGGCAAGCGAGCCTAGGGCCCCTGCCCTGGGCCGGCTTGCCGGCTGCCTAGGGCCCCACCGTGGGCGGCCCCTTCTCACACAGCCCTCCTGCCCGGCGAGCTGCACACATCGAGCGCGGTCATCGGCTTCACTTAGCTAGCGGCTCCATGGGAGGGCGAGTCATTCGGCGGCGTGCTCCCGACTTCAGCCAGACCCAGCTCTAGCTCCAAGGCTCCTCACACTGTTTGACCTGCGGTGTTTCCGCGCCACTGACCGAAGGGGGACGGAGCATCTACCAGAGATCATTTAAAGCAACAACGTCGGCACTGTCGGGAAGATGCCACGCGTAATCGCCAAACCTAGGCGGTGAGCATCGAATGCGCGCGAGGTTCACGAAAGGTTCACTGCCAACGAACGTTTTCGATCGTCAAACGTACGCGACCGGCACTGCTGCTCCCAGGAGCATTGAACATAACGAACCTGCGCTCTCCTTGCGCTCCAGTACCGAACACTCGAGGCGTGGCGATCCACGGGGACCGTCCACAAAACGACCCCGTCACCACTGAACGGCTGGTGCCGTTTCCACGCTGCACGCACGCCAGTGGACGACTAGCCAGTCACCACACTCTGGCAACGGCTGGTGACTGGTGCGGCGACGGACGACACTCCGCCGGCGGTGGGCGGCTGGTGCCGTCACCGCAATCTGTCACCAGCGGGCGGCCGGCCCTGACTGCCCCGTCAGCCGGCCGCAGTCGGCCCTGAGCTGGGTGCGAGACCCGCCCTCTGTCCGGACCGCGGCCGGCCTCCGGCTCGCCGTTTGGGCTGGCGCGAATGCTGTCAACAGCCGCCGCCAGAGTCAAACGTGCTGTCAAGCGTGGGTATGACACCAGCGGGCTCCGAGACGCAGCCCCCCCCCCCCCTTGGCCGCGCGTTGGCTGAGTTGACCTGAAGAGGCTCCCAGACCAGGGTCCCCGCCGCGCGGTCGGACTGACAAGCCCGGCAGCACAGTTTTGCGGCGCTGGTGGTGTAAGATATGGGCCTGGCGGTCGGAGCGCTGCCGACCCTGGGACTTAACGAGCACGTGTGGAGGCGTTGGGCTCGGGCGCCTTAAGCGGTCGTTGATCTGAAGTGTGGTTTGGCTTGCGCTGCAGCTCTGTTTCACGTGACCAAAATCCTTTCGTTGATGTTAGTGCTATTTGTATTCGCTGGCATTGCTGAATGTCTAGACCGACCAATGTATCAAATAAATCCGACGTGATTTCGTGCCCATCCTAGTTGTTAGCGTGCTTTATGGACTTTGTAGGCTGTCGGCTATAACTATTTTAGCTTGCATGCAGTGATCGCGTTCTGATAAGCCAACCTATTGCACATCTAAATGGAGTGGATTCTGCCTATTGATTGGCTTCGGTGTGTTCCAAAGTGGTGCTTACTGGACCTGAAAAGTGTTGATACCAGCACTTGACGCTGGGATGGGCCCATTTCCACAGAAAGTCACAGGCGGCGTGCTGCTGCTTCCTGTGCTTCGAGATGGAGTACGTCCCATATCCCGTATGATCCCAGCCACTGTATAAAGCGGTTGGGATTCCGCCGTCATTGCTGCCCCACAGAGAGGGAGGCCTGCCACAATCCGTCCCTGATCTCGGCGCGACGGCCTGGGCGTTGACTGCGGGGCGTCTGAGGCAGATTGCCAGCTGGTGAGGACAGGCCGACAAACGTGTCGGTCTGCACAGCGCCTCAGTGCTCTGGATAATGACTGGCCGTGTCCGGAGATACCACGGACGCATTTTGCTCTCGAGTTAAGACTAAACTATAGTTTCCTCATGTTGTGATCAGAAATATCTTAATTTTCTTACACCGGGATCAGCCGTACATAAATACTGCATCACTGATATGGTATAACCACGCCTCCTTGATTGTGCGTATCTACTGTAATGCTTAACCGAAATTAGGTGCATCATTGGGGTCATTTTACCAGGATCGCATACATGTTTTCCCCTTTCACCACGGACAACTTTTTCATTGTCTCTATACAGAGCGTTCGTGCACATCTATGCCTTTTTGCATCCAGATTCAGCATGCCGTTATTCCTGATACGGAGACCATGGACATCTTGCTCCCCCCGCATGGGCGCACCCGCTTGCTGGACGCGCCGCCACACGTCTGTCAGCATTAGCCGGCGTTCAGCGGGGAAGCCTGGAGCGATGCCGCCTGTCATCCGGTCGCGGACACGGCGACTAATGTCGCTGATAATGGAATGATGGAGTAAAAGCGGCGCTAATTCGGCAGCGTGGGCCCGCACCAGCGCGGTCAGCTTGAGCCCGTGCGCACGAGCATCAGCTGTCACGGCAAAGCCGCGCGCTGATTGGATGGGCCGGCACTGACGTAAGCCGATTCTCGGCGCGTCAAACAAGACGTGATTTGCGCAGGCGTGCGCTTTTGGGCTTGGGGTTTGTATGGCCGCCCCGGTTTTGGCGTCAGGCTGAGCTTCCGCTTAGAACAGCGCGGTGTTTACGAGGTGAGAGGCGCCCATTTCGTATCAGCGCCGATCTCCGTCACGGAATGTGCGGCTGTTTCACGTCTGTGTCTTGTCTGAGACCTCCTGCAAGTGGCAGCCTGAATAGATACCTGTTCTGTGTCAGCGTTTGTGCCCTGCTACTCCACGGTTACAAGTCATAAATGACAGCCACGAACTCTCGGGCGGCCTGTGGACCATGTGGCCCCCAAAAAGGGTACCGATCCGTTCTACCACAGCGAATGTCCATCCCTTCCCCTCCCCCAACTCCTTATTCGGCCAGGCAAGCCTCCGGCGGACAAGACGCCTCATCATTCGACGCCTCCATGTATAACGATGAACGCGGAGACCCAAAGACGTCACCTGGCAGCTCATCCCGGCAGCGTTCATCAGTTCCCGGGTTTCTTCTTTCTTTGCTTTTTCACTCTCCCATTCTTCAACAGATACACCCTCCACCACAGTCCGCACGAGCTGGGAATGCAAGACAGTACCGAATCCTCCGAGGCAGTCTAGCAGTCACCTACCTGAGGAGAGTTGCGCGTGTGGGTTATAATGCCGAAACAGCCTTTAGTCTAGCAGAAACCAATGATTGCAGTTGAGATTATTTCATCAGATGATGTGTCCGGGAGCGGATACACGCCTGAAGTTTCATATACGATGTGAGATGGTCATTTTAGATCATCAGAAGGCGTGCCAGATGAGAGTCGGCTCTTGCTTGTGAGTTGGGTGCCGCTGAAACTGTCCAGTGACGTGTGTAGGCATGCTGGCCCAACCAGGGGTCTGAAAATGTTAGATGATGTGCTCAAGCCCTTAGGTTATTGAACCCAGAAGCAACTTTGGCTCTCGTGATGTGGTGGTACTTGTGAATTATTGGTCACAATAATTGCAATATGATTCATAATATGATAAGCCTTGTTGTGATCTGCACGCAGAAATTCATTTCCAACAGGCAGCATGCTGTGTTCGGCACCTTAGCACCAGCTAGGCCACAACAACTTATTGCACTTGTCCCAATGGAAACTAACAAACCACTTAAATTCAAAGTAATCATATGATCGCACTTTGCGATTGATTTTCTAAACCTCTCCGATGTAAAAGCAGACTGGCGCGGATTTATTTTACAATTTGTTCTAGCAAGTCGGACCGGACAAGATTGGTTTGAGAAACCTGGGAGCAGCGACGTGGCAAGCTAATTGAATCTGTCCTAACCGGACTAGACTGGACCGGACCCTGAAAACTCCATCCGTTAAGAGTGCTCTACCGTTGAGAGGGTTACATCAGACAGGGGGGTAGGGGGCACACCCAAAAGGGGTACAAATCGACACCCGTGATGGCTAGTGGAAGACTGTGGTCAGCTGAAACTGATGCCACTCGGCCACTTCCCGCACTCCTTGGGTCAATGCCACATACACAAACCGCTTAATCAGCCAAACATCACGAAGCATCAGCAAAGCCTTCCAACCGCCATTGCCACTTCTAAACGACCAGCTGTGAGTAACGGCCCACAAAATGCCCGTTTGCCTGGCTGTGAGCTCATGGCAAAGGTCATCGTTGACGAAATGTGTGCGACGTGCTCCCTTTCACAACGAGGCAATTTTGCTCCAAACGGCAGCGTGTCGGTTTTCCTGCAAAGCTGTCACCAGAGATGGGCAGTGACAATATTAGATTGGACCGGCGCTACGTCGCGTTTGGTGATGAAGTGTGGTACCTGTGGACTAATCTATCGGACTGTGGTCCCAGCCGGTAGTGTCATATCCTACACAATGTTTCTTTCCGACCATCATCAGGAGCTAGGTGGCCCTGAGAAGAAGCTCACGATGGTTGACATGCATCCATGGCTTCCTGTCGACTTGATCAACGTTGCTACAACTATGCTTCACCACCGGTTGAAACAGCACTCCGCTTCATTTACGAAACTTGCTGCTCGGATTACGGTGATTACCTTTATGCAGTAACATTCTCAAGGCGGTAATTAGGTGGCACGCTTGAACAAACTATTTTCCACCAACGTAATGTAAAGTGACCGAAACCTGGAGAGTGGTTATACTTTGGGAGCGGGACCAGTCTCACGCCACATGCGCTGAGCCTGCCCAACCAATTCTGCGGAATGACGCCCTTACCAGTCAAGTATGACACCTGACGAAGAGAGCAGTCGCACGCGACGCCCTGTTGACGTGCCCGGTGCTCATCTGACGCCGCTGTGATTGGTGTTGGCAGCTCGGGCGCGCGCCGGTGAGTGCGAGGAGGCGTCGACTGGGCCCCACCTGGCGCTGCGCTCGGGCCGCGCCGCCACAGCCGCGTCAATAATGCACGGCCGCTGATGGCACGGGTCCGGCACAATCAGGCCGCGTCCCGGCGCCGGGTATCGCAGCTGTGGACCAGGGGCTAGGTACAGACCAGGGGCTAGGTGCGCACCAGGGGCTAGGTGCGCACCAGGGGCTAGGTGCGCACCAGGGGCTAGGTGCACACCAGGGGCTAGGTGCACACCAGGGGCTAGGTGCGCACCGGGGGCTAGGTGCACACAAAGGGCCAGGAGCGCACCAGAGGCTAGCTGCACACCAAGGGCCAGGTGCGCATCAGGGGATTCGTGCACTCTGAGGAACACATGGGGACACTCCGAGGTACAGGCAGGTACAGGTACACTCCGAGGTACAGGCAGGTACAGGCACTCCGAGGTACAGGCACTCCGAGGTACAGGCAGGACCTTATGGGGTGTAAGGTACAGACTTCAGAGCTGCTGTGGTCTGAGATACAGACCAAGGGACTACTGCAGGCTGAGACACAGACCGGGGGACTACTGCAGGCTGAGGTACAGACCGGGGACTACTGCAGGCTGAGGTACAGACCGGGGGCTACTGCAGGCTGAGATACAGACCGGGGGACTGCTGCAGGCTGAGGCACAGACCGGGGGACTACTGCAGGCTGAGGCACAGATCGGGGACTACTGCAGGCTGCAGGCACGGCGCCGACCTGGCAACTACCGTTGTCACGGGCGCTGACCTTGAGGCCACGGGCGCGGGCTTTGAGGCCTCGGGCACCGTCTACTGCGGACTGAGTTTCAGAGAATACAATAATGCTGCAAGAGTTGGATGCTCAGGCCCTGACGCCACAGCACCCATGAGGTTTGTGCATGCGTATCTGAAGACCACTGTAATGCAATTTACATAAGGGAAATCTATCATAGCCTGAGTTGCAGATTTTGTTAGTGCAGTGGCCTGACGTTCAGCACATTGCAGGATCTTCGATGAGATGGCATTTCATGTGAGGTTCCTTTTCTTCAGTATTCGAGAATCGCAACATCTGTGGGTCGGTCTCTTATATTAACTAGTCTAGACACTTTTTCAGGTGCGCTCATTATTGAATCGTGGCGCTCTTTTTCCAAAGCCACCGCTGGTACTGCGGAGTTAAATTAAAGGGGCAATACACGCTCCACGACTTCCATCAGACGGATGCACCTGAATGGTTTAGAAAATTGAATACACAACCGCATTGGTACTAGACAAGCAGCTAGTTAGAACGGTACATTAACTGATAGTAATTTCGCAAATAAGTGTTCGCGTCCAGATTTTTTAAATGAAATACAACCGCACAAATATTGGGAAACATTTCTGTAACATTCTTCTGACCAGGTATAATATCTAGTGATCGGTGTCATATTTGGTGCACCGTCTGTTTCATATTCATCTGATCACAAGGCCAGGTCCTAAATGGGTTAGGTGCACTGTGCTGAGTACACCACTAGGTTTATTGAACACCCTACATTTCACAGGCCCTAGACACGTTCGTCTGAGAGTGATCAGTTTCCCAATTGCTGGTCATATGATGTTAGTAGGATGTTTTGCGTCACACAACACAAACAGCCTCTTAAGAAGGTACGGCATATAAAGCACTCAGCGTTCCGCTCACGGGGCTGTGGTTTCTTCATACCTGCATCCCGGTGGTTAAGTGAAATACAACAGACGTATTCTGTGAGGGGGTTAACGTTACGCGCTTCAAATGCTCCTTACCATCGGATGGCGTATTTCCACTGCTACAGCTGTTCTGGATATTAGGTCCCGCAGAGCACTCTAGTTTATTTGTGTCAGTTCTGTCGCGTCTGTTTGGCGGATTTCGGGTGCAGACCTTCGTCCCTGTATTATCCATACGAGACGATTGCTGATCTATGCCTCAGTCTCCGCAACTTCGTGTGGGGCACCCTCCTCTCGCTGAGCGTCATCGTTCTCCTCTTGCTGAGCCATATCGTCCTCCTGCTGAGGAGAATTCTCCTCCTCCTGGTCCCCGTCGCCCTCCTGCTCAGCGGAATCGTCCTCCCGCTGAACTTCGTCGCCTTCCTGCTGACCCTCAGCACCCCGCTGTTCATCTTCCGCTTCCTGTTCGTCCTCCGCTCGCGGTTCGTCCTCTGCCGGTAGTGGACCGTCGGCCCCGTCGGCGGCGACTTCTTGCTCGTCCTCCGCCGGCAGTGCACTGTCGGCTCCCTGCTGCGGCTCCTCCACCGGATCCTCCAGCTGACACTCCAGCTGGGTGGCCAGGCCGTCGGTGTCGCCTGACCGTGCCTTCTTCACCCGCTGCAGCGCGGCCACGGCCTTCGTCTTTGCCCAGAGCGCGTGCGTAGTTACCATGGTGGAGACGGTGTAGAACAGGCCGCTCTTGGCCGAAGACGGCTTCGTCCCCTGCTGCTCTTCCGGCTCCAGCGTGCCGTACGGAGCACGCACGCCGCATACGTTGGTGCGCCAGCACACGTCGTACGTCAGGCCGCCCAGGACCCCTGCGGTGCGGACGCGGCCCCGTCAGCGCAGACACGGATGGACGACAGGTGATCTGAAAACGGCACGAGCCGAGGCGATCCTCTGACTGGGACTGCTGGACTGGTTAGACATTCATTGAGGCTTTCAAAAATAGACAGGTTTGGTAGGTTTTAAGCTCACCTCGGCCGACCTCACGAGAGACCTCAAGTGTGAAATGCTTGTTTTTGTCTAGCATGTCTATGATCCATGTCGGAACACTTAGGACAATCGGGAGTTAAGCCAGACGTGTATCTCTTAAGCACGTTGGCCGCATGATTGTCTCGAATAGCGACGGGATCATTCACGCAACGAAGCCTTCATGAATGCAGCTCTTGACTGCATGCAGATTAGAGATTCGGCAGAATGCATAGCGTACACACTAAACGGGCATTTGCGAACAAGAAGTGAGCCTGTTTGGTCTGCACTCAACACTTACCAAAGGCCACCACCAAGGCGAGATAGCGCAGGTACCAGATGGCCGGCTTTGTCGGAGGCTCAGGCGGAACTGACAGAACAGGTCACAACAGACATGTCACAAACGATGCTGTAAGACGCAACTTACAAAAGAGGCCCCAACAGACATGTCACAAACGATGCTGTGAGACGCAACTTACATTTTGACTTACACTGCTTATGCATGCATTCTTCTGTTAAAGTCTTGCCTTTGCATCCCCCACGTCATTATTGCTACTCTGCATGGCAACTGAGACGCTGCGTGGAGGTCAGAAAGCCAGCAACGGGTCAGCAGACCGGGCAAGGCGTCTGCACGCTCAGAGCGTGCCCGAAGATCAGTTCATAGAGCTCTTTGGAACAAGTGTTCGTTTCAAAAGTGTCACGAAAACATCCAGGACAAGACCATTAAGATCAAAAGCATTTGCGTGGGAGAGAACCAGATGGCCCAGTGAGACTACATCTCACGTACGTGTGCCAACAACATGTCCAAAACAAAATCACTAAGGGGCCGGGCGTCTGCGTGGAAGAGCAGCACCTGCCATTTTGGAGCAACATCTCACGTTCAAGGCGCAATGATTATCCAAGATGAGGTTAATAGGTAACGACAGCTCTTGAAAAAAGCTATGAGAGTTGCATCAAACGGAGCATCGTTCCACGCCGCTCACGTTTCACGCCGCACGTGGGCAAAGGACCGCCAAAGGACGGCCAAGAATGGCCTATGCAGACCACAGAAACCAGCCAGGGCAGAGCAAGATGATACAACCACCAGCCCCGCGGTCAGGTTCAAGTCTGAGCCAGAACCAATCAGTGGGAAGCGCACCACCGTGAGAGAAAGACCCCAGGCCAGACGTCGCCCCAGAGCATCTAAAAACGCTCGCACTCCGAGGCCCTGTGCCTATTCCGGGTCAAGAAATGGCGCACGTGATGGCGCACAAAAACAGATGATGCACGTGATGGCGCACAAAAAGAGATGCACGTGAGCACGAATGGTACAGAACAAAGTCCCTGACCACAACCCGCGAGGAGGAACATGCGGAGCAAAACCGGGAGCAGCGACATTTTCAGTGGAGGACAGGCTGCGGTCTGACTCGGGCGCTCTCAGGGGGAGGATTCTCACTGGGGGAGAGGCAACATCCTGACTCGGGCGCTCTCAGGGGGAGGATTCTCACTGGGGGAGAAGCGGCACTCTCGGACTCGGACTCGGACGCTCTCAGGGCGAACATTCTCACTGGGGGAGAGGCGGCATTCTGACTCGGTCACTCTTAGGGGGACAAGTGACACTCTCACTCAC
>NW_023596461.1:25901880-25933144 GCF_011947565.3 Pollicipes pollicipes
CCCAAAGCTCGAGTGGCACGAGCAGCGCCTGCTCCGTGGGCACTGGGGCAGACTCTGGAGCAGGGCCTGCAGCGGGTGGCCGCGCCCGGCCGGTAGCCATGCGCACACGCGAGCCGGGGCCCGTTGATGGCCGCTGCCAGTCGCTCGGTCGACAGAGCGGCTGGTGTCGCCACGGCCGCCTCCATGGCGCAGGACAGGGCCGACCCAGTTCGGGGCTGTTCGTCACATGCCGTTCAGGTGTCTATGCGGATGTCATGCTCGCGCCGGACGAGCTCCGCGACGCGACAGAAACTTGCAGTTCCAGGCGTAGGGCGCTAATCTACCGGACGGCAGCGGTCAGTTCCAGGCGTAGGGCGCTAATCTACCGGACGGCAGCGGTCCGTTTTTCGGCCATGACGACCGACGTGTTGAGCTCCCCACCCTCGTACTCCAGCCGGAAGTAGGCGGCCGCGCCGGCCGCCAGCTCAGATGCGTCGCCGAATTCCGGCAGCTGTTTGTCCGTCGGGAGTTCCGTCGGTTCGGCGGCACCGGTCGACCTTGAAGTGACCCAGTCTGGGAAGAACGCTGATCGACAGCCGCAAGACGGCCGTCAGTTTATGGCCTGCGATTGTCGCGTGCCACTCGCACCCGCACCGCTAGATGGCCTGCAATGTGGCGGCTTCGTTGACGTTTTCCAGCAAGTTCAGATCATCGTCTACGTAGACTCGCGAGTGCACGGCTGAGGCTGCTGCCGGACAAGCTCAGCGGGTCTTCGGCGCACTGCCGCGGGGCGTTATCGGTCGAGCAGAGAGATGGAGTCGTTCAAAGGACCAACGCCTGCATTTGATGATGTTGGGCGGCTTCTCTCGGGCGTCACCTCACCACAGGGGTCGTAGAGCAGGCTGAGGGAGCGGCGTCAGGACTCCGACGGGACTCAGTCAGGTTCGGTCCCGGCGGAGGACTGTCGTCGAGCGGCGCACCGCCGTAACGCGCCGCAGCGCCGCCAGTCCCGGCGGAGGACCGTCGTCGAGCGGCGCACCGCCGTAACGCGCCGCAGCGCCGCCAGTCCCGGCGGAGGACTGTCGTCGAGCGGCGCACCGTCGTAATGCGCCGCAGCGCCGCCAGTCCCGGCGGAGGACTGTCGTCGAGCGGCGCACCGCCGTAACGCGCCGCAGCGCCGCCAGTCCCGGCGGAGGACCGTCGTCGAGCGGCGCACCGTCGTAATGCGCCGCAGCGCCGCCAGTCCCGGCGGAGGACTGTCGTCGAGCGGCGCACCGCCGTAACGCGCCGCAGCGCCGCCCGTCCGCGGCGGAGGACCGTCGTCGAGCGGCGCACCGCCGTAACGCGCCGCAGCGCCGCCAGTGCCGGCGCGCTCGTCGGTCCGCTGTGGCTTCCGAGTCCTCGGTCACTCGGGGCAGTTTACGTACTGTGGCCTCATGAAGTGCCCGGGAGGCTTTCGTGCCACCGACCGACCGCGGCGAGTTATCACGGCCCAGGGAGCGCCGGAGGGTCACTGTCGCGCGTGTGGAGGTGCAATGGGGATGGATTGCATCGTTTGCGATGGGCAAGTCCAACTGCCTTTGACGTGACCTCTGCCAAGTTGAGGTCAACAGCTTGAGGTCACTTCCGCTCCTTCGTCGTCTACTTTTCGCTGGCCCAGACACGTTTGATGCCTGACGTTGTGCGGACGCCACTGATGGGAGAGATTTCGTTCCGCTTCTGTGGTTGCATATGCACTTGGCGCATTTGGAGACGTACCCTGAGCGACCGAGCAATGGTGCCCAGACGCAGGGGCCCGGTGCGGGCCCTGTAGCCCCAGGTCCGACGTCAGCTCCTCGGTGACCGCGGACCCCTCTCTGCCGAGGTCCAGCACGGCGCAGGTGGCACGCTGTGGCGGACCATCTGCCGCCCGCGGGTCCTCAAGGGCCACGGACGGTCAGCGGCATTATTTGCAGCATGGCGCTGGTGCTGGTGGCTGCGCACATGGTGCCGACGTGTGTAGGGCTATCCTCTGCTGGGTCTGGCAACACCGGCCAACTGAGGCGAGAACATCCGCGGGACTCCTTGAAACATTGGATGACGTCCCTCTTAGAGCCGCGGTGTCGCCTCGTGCGGCCTTTTAAACAGGCAGCGCGCGCCACTTGTCCGTCAGCCGGGCAGACCCGGCACGGTCTATGGTGTGGCACTGCCTCGGGGCGACCGCCGACGCTGGCCCCTACAGACGGGCAGTCAAACGCTGTGTGTGCTTGGTCGAACTTCGCACATATCCGCCCCGTTTGTCCGCGCCGCTGGGGTCCTGCTGCGACCGTCACCGTAGACGCACTGTGCGTGCGTCGGTCGCGTGACCGTGACATAGGCTGGTCCTTGTACTTGTGGAGGTCGTCCAGTCCCGAAAAGTCGACGGCACGTGCTGCGTCAACGCGGCCAGGTGTTCAGTTCGGGAAGCGTCGGCCGCGCGGGCCAGCTGCTGACCACCTGCTCGCACCAGCGCGCCAGCCCACGCCGTGGGGAGCTTGGAGTACGTTTCATCGAAACTTTTCAGTTTAACCTCCGGTGTTCCGGGCAGTTTTAGCACAGTACCGCGTATTAGGTGACGGGACGGGAGAGCCTGAGTAACTGGAATGCTTGAAATGTTCGTGTAATGTCCTTGAACTGTGATGTTCGTGGTAAGAAATTTTCCAAACTTATACAACCCATATAGCCTAAACCGGCTTGCATGCAACTAAAAGCTGCCGCATATCGCAAACTATTTTTGTTGTCCCGCTCCTGTCACACCTCTTCCAAACCATGACCAATATTTGCAGGCTGGCTTAGCCTGGAAAAAGAGTTCGAATGTCAAAAACATGTACGGTACTTACGGAGATTATGTGGGACAAGATTAACGAAAACTAATAGCAGTGTATGTCGAAACCTAGCGTACTGGTGTCAGGGAAATTTTCTGCATTTTCGTGAACGCCACGCATCTAGAATCAGTTTACAGCATGCCCTCTTTGCACCATCTGTTGGTAGCCCGCGGTCGCGTTTTGATCTAAATGCGCATCATTGGAATTCTAAACCAGGTTTCATAATCGCTGGACAAATCTGGCCGAAAATTCTTGTCATCTCCGATGGCTTCAATAATTGCATCAGTACCATTTTCACACTCGTAGGACATAGCTACCGAAAGAAGGCTGTTTCCAGCTATAGCCAATGTCAACAAAATAACCTCACCGGGCGTAAGCTTTGGCCTTCAGAAACGACGATGATGCGACGTATGGTCGACAAAGCCTTGGCTTAGCTGGATCTGAGGCATGGGGATGTCTGGCTTTCCCTTCGGCTTAAGTCTGCCGTGTCCTCGCGGGATATCTCGTCCCGTGTTCCACGCCGTATTGGCAATCTCTGGTCAGCGGAAATCGGTATTTCAAATTCACAGCTCCTGTCTTGTATTGAAACATCCCGCATGTGTTCCAGCGTCGGGCACTGGATCCATATGGTGATGTAAACTTTTGCTTGAATGTTTCCCGACATTTTGACATTTTCAAGAAATTGGTGTCATCGAAGGCTCACATTTACCTGATGGGACTGGAACAGGCCGGACGGGGCGTGCAAGCGCGGGGCCGGCCACCGACATCAACTTGGCGTCCTGTCGCCTCGCGTCCGCACATCTTGCAGGTCCCGCAGCTGCGGTATGAATCAGGAGGAAACGCTGAAGCATGGTGAGAATGAACAAAAAAACCGGTTTTTACGGTCTTCTTGACACCAGAAATCTGTTTTATGGAGTCTTTTTTGGATAGTTCAGCCAGTTTTCCTGATCAGCCCATCCCTACTTTTTTGTGAAAATGCAGCCCCTGTGGTGGAACATACTGGATATCACTAATGACCGGAACGAAACTGTGAAAATATGCTGTAATGGTTATTGTCTCCCATCATGACCTGAACAGCGCACACTTCTAAAAGGCAAGGCACGCGTCGCGATTACTTCCCACCTTTGCCTGGTGTGTCCAGATATTCGTGTGCATTACTGAATGCTTAGTCTTCTGCGTTTTATGATTATGGCAATGATATTTTTTAGATTTAATGCCAGCCGAACCGTAGACAGAGGTATGACCAATGTTAATAGCAGTGCTGAATCAGTTCCTACGCTCCATATTCTATATTTTTGCCCAGAACTTCGCCCATTAGCTCCGAACTTCCACTTTCCAAGCTAAGTACGCGTGAAGAATTAACTTTCCACATTGAGGTCCAGGTGCTCTTCGGATCCAAAGTTAAATCCGGCAAAATGATCCCGAGAGGAGATTTCCCAAATGAATGCACCATGCTTCGGCCAAGATGGATGATGTGAAAAACTTAGCAGCAACTTTCAACTTTTTGGTTCCGCCGGGAACTTAAAGCCATTGCCGCAAACTGGGGGTTCTGGCGGCTGCGAACATTATCAAATGAAGGTCGTCGTTTGCGCTGTCAGGCAAATTAACAAGTAATGAGAAGTAAGTAAGCAAGTTAACTGGGTAACTTCAAAAGTCAGTGTTGCAGGTTACAGGACGCCCCATGTTCATTTGGGATTATTGTGCCCGTAGTCATAAGAATTTTGGAGAGATTCTGACAGCCAACCGGCGCGTTTGGAAAATGGCCTCGTCAAGTGGTTCGTGCGCATTTCACAGCCTTCATATGCATTTGCGCAGTTCCGTCACCACCTTGTAACCCCACACAGGCAGAAAGTGAGACATGAATAGACCGTCACCTTTTTGGCCAACTTTTTGTTCTATCTATCATGGGGCGTCCTTTGACCTGCAACACCGGCTCTTGCGCGTTTGAACGGCGTTGAATCGATCTCGTCCGATCGGCGCCTGTTTGGTGACGGCGACGGATACATTAAATATTGCACAGATTCCGCCTCAGGAGCAGCGCCCAGCGCCAGACACGAGTGTTCAGCAGCTACGCCATGGATTCCGCTTCAGGGCTGCTTCGTGGCCATCCTGTACTGCTTCATGAGTTCCGAGGTCAAGCTGGAGCTGAAGAAGCACTGGGCGACGTGGCGCTACGCCAACATGGGCGTGTCCACCAACTCCGGCCGCAGCCGCTCCAACCACGGCAAGAGCTACAGGTAACCCGGAAAGGTCGCGGTCACCGCTCCGGCGTGATGCGCACCTTCGGTCACGCCGCTGCCTAGGGCCCGGCTCCTGCGGCGCTCCCCGTAAAGCGCTCCCTGCTCGTGGACCTATTGATCAGTCCCGCAAAGCGGTCCGATCCTGCCGCTTCCGGCGAAGCTGGCCGGTCGCGCCCGAGCCGAGTTCCCAGAGGACGCCGCCATTCCAGCTCGGTCTGTGATGTACGACCGTATTAGATTCGCAGCGGTCCCAGAGGCTCGCACCTCACCGCTTCCGGAGGCCACACAAACTGTTTTATTGTGATGAATGGCTGGAGGAGCACCTTTACCAATTCCTGGTGTGGTGAGACGTTCTGGCCTCGAGCTTTCGATGAAATTTAGTGGTACGCGACGCGTCATTAAGTTTACACCAGCGCTCGCCTACATCAGCAGGACATTAAACGGTGCACATCCAAATGTGCTTGGGGACGCTGTTCCACAGGTGCTCACTATGGCATAGCCGCATATTGCCGCATATGAAGTGTCTAGCGGCGAATTGATGTGCCCAGTGCGTTAAATGGTGTTCTCCGTGATAATCTCGCCAGCCCTGTCTCAAAAAGTCAGCATTCGGAAGCCGTGCTAGGTGGGCGGCGTGGCGCTGACCGTGTCTGTTTGCCGCTAGAAGTATGGGCAGGAGCTCTGTGCAGAGCACTACTCTGATGGATAGGCCGTCGGAGACCGGACAGAGTCGCAACACGTCCCCGCTCGTCAGGTCTGTCACCGACAGGAGCTCACCGCGTCAGGTGAGGCGCCCTGACCTGACCTCACCTGATTTGACTCGACCCGACCCTACCCGGCCCTGCCTGACCTGACCATATCCGATCTGACCCGATCTGGCCCCGGCGTCAGCTGGCCTGACCTAGTTTGATCCATCGCGACCTGACCTGGACAGGGTAGCGCAACCTGACGCGAAGTGATCGGACTTAAAGTGACCCAACTTGACCTGATTTGACCCGAGATAGTACTAGGGAAGCTTTTCAAACAACGAACGTAAGCTGTGTGCGTGAGAAAGAACGAGAGAGAGAGGGGGGGAGAAAGAAAGAAAGATAGAGATAGAGAGAGAGGACGAGAGAGGGGAGAGAGAGAGGGAGGGAAAGAGCGTGCTGCTTGTTATAATGTAGGCTGTGTTGGAGACATAGTATGTACGCCTTTATATGCTGAACGATCGGACCGAAGCTCCTCTTCTGAGGTAGACAGAAAATTGCGTTATTTGAACACTCATAGTTCTCCATGTGCGGGTAGAATTATGCCAAGAATCCGCCCTCAGCTCATGTGGGATTGGGTACCATGTGCCAATCCTGTTTATCATAGTTGGAGGTTGATGGAGCTGGCCTGTTTACCTACCAAGATACCAGCTGGTGAGAAGCTCAATGGAAAGTTATTTCAGAGTGGGAAAGCTGAAAAAATGGTACATGTTTCCGTGATCAAATTCAGAATCTCTGCCTGGTATGCACCTAACACTGGGTGGTTCAGGAGGGCATGACTGCTAACGAGTGGTCCAGAAGGGAATGCTTTATATATATATATATATATATATATATATATATATATATATATATATATATATATACTGGCCATTAGGCGTACATGTATAAATGAATATATATATATATATATACATGTATATATATATGTATATATATATTTATTTATTTATTGGGGGCATCGGGTGTACATATTATATATACCCAGTGCTGTGTTGTTTGGGAGAGGACGTCTGTTGTGTGGCCGTGAAGAGTACCGATAGTGTTGTGTGCCTGAGGGGTAAGCATGGTGTTGTGTGGCTCTGTCGCGGATGCCTGACATCGCGTGGCTCCAGTGAGCAGGCCTGGCGCTGTATGGATCTGGAAACGTCGGGTCCTACTGTGCGGTTCAACAGAGTACAGATGTTGCCGCGCTCTTCGGAAAAGCACGCGCAGTGTCGTGTCAATCGAAACAAAACGTCTTCCGCTGTCTACGTACAGCTCGGGTACGGTTTGTTGGAGACGGTTTGAAATATACGTCACACATGAAATACTCCATTTCAAACATGCACTACGTTTGAAGACCTGTCTAACTCGACTGTCGTGTTAAGTATTGTCGCAATTTTTGCGCGTACTTTTTGGCCTCGCTACGCTTTATCGGCGTTGCTACTTCCATGCTGATGTTCTTCAATAGTTGAGGCTCTCGACTACAGCATCCCTCATTCACAAATAGCGGCTCCTGCTGCAGGGTCCGATCGGACTTCAGCCACCTCCGCCATTAGCGTCTTTGCAAAGGCAATTTAACAGCTGCCGCCCACGCGTTTGGCTGTAACAAACTCTCGGCCTGGAACTCGCCATCTTTCACCGGTCAAGGCGTGAACATTCATCACATTAGGAGCTGAACAATTAACTATAAATGATGAAAACCCGTGGGGTCCCCGGTTCTCGTCTTATCAGTCTTCGATTCTGTGCTACTTTGCGTTGACAAACCAACCTGTTGCGTGAATCGCGCTTTTTACTCTCGAGAGCGCCCCGCCGTTTAAAGATTGCTCGCAACGGTCGAATACATGAGCGACAATCATTCAGTTAGGAGCTTGAGTGAGACCACCCACGCGAGGTGAAACTTGGTTGTACTCCTTGCAGAAAGCACATGCTAATTGTAAATAATATGAGACGATGCCCTGGATCCCACCTGTTACACATTTGATTTGTGACAACGATGTTAGGGACGTCGGTACAGGAGCGCCTAATGGATGGAACGCGTGACAGTTTGCCGCAAAGACGAATGCAAAGAACAACTCTCGACAACTCTGGAAATACGATGCATATCGGCAGCTGAGCAATATTCAGCTGCCTGCTCCTGCGCTTCAGCTACACATTCCCACAGTCCTCCGCGAACCTTGCGGGGAGCGCGTCTCTGAGCGTGCGGCAGAGGTAGGTCACCGCGGCAGGGCGCATCGGGTGGCCCGGGGCGTTTCCAGCCGGGTCCTGGCGCCGTCCTCCGCGGTTTGCCGAGTCGTCACTCAATGTCGGCCCCGGCGCGCCAGGGAGGGGCGATGTGTGCTCGGCAGGCGGCGATGTGTGCGGCTCGTCTTTTCTCGGGGGCAAGGCGAGCCGCGACTGCGCCGCTCCGCTTCCGGCTCGGCTCGGCTCGGTTCTTCGGACTCGTAATCGCCTATTGGGCGGCAGGAAAGGATTGGGACGGGATGGGATACCTCTGGTCGATGGAATGTGTCAGAGCAGCCTTTGTCCACTGCCAAGGTTTCCCTTCAGCTGGTGCTTAACTGGGCCCAGAGTAAACTCGAAATGGTAGCCGAAGGAGTTGGAGTATGGAATTGCGACCGCATGAAGGCTTCTCTTGTCCATTGCGAATTCGATTGACGAGAATGAAATGTTGGTTTACTGGAAGCGGAAAGCTAAAAAAATAGGCATTATCGTCGACCATGACGCATGCTCCCACGGTCGGCACTCACAGTTAACGGTTGCAACTGTACGCCCAGAACCATCGCTTTCTTACAATAAACTTGCGAATTTTACCATTGCTTACACGTGTTGTAGAGCATTCGCAGAGCTGAGGACCAATTCCAGAGAGGACGAACTATTATGGATTTAGAGAACTGTAGCAGATTAGTTTCCCGCCTGTCTCGTGCTAAATCAAGATGCATTAACGTTCACTTCCTGGAAATGACTGAAAAGCAATTTAGCCGTGCGATTGAGCGATTAGGCTTTTTAGCCAGGGGTGACGCCTCACACACCCTCCGGACATTTCCTCTGGGACAAACAGGCATGACAGGAGGATAGAACGCTTCACGGATCCGATTAATCCGTTGATGGCGGACGGGCGTTGATCGGGACGGAGATCTGCTTTGTTGTACGAGTGTTTTTGTCTGATGACGCAGCCGTTGTCATTTATGGAGCGTGTCGTGATTTAATATAACACTATGTATTTATATATATATATATATATACATATATATATATACATATATATATATATACATATATATATATATATATATACATATATATACATATATATATACATATATATATATATATATATATTAACCCACTTCTAATGTGTAATTTTATGTTAGTTTCTTGCAACAAAAAACTTGGAAATTATACCAATGCATGGGCAGAGTGTTGAGCAGCCGTGAAGCTGGTCGCGAAGCCCGCTCCCGAAAGGTGCCGTGAAGCTAGTAATCGTAGGCAGATACGCTTGCATGATAATGATTCAGGCTGGTGTCAGGCAAGATGTCGCCAAGACACTCAGACTATCATGCCGTGCAGTGAACACAGGAGGAGGTTTTCGCAGGGAAGAGTTTTCAATGCCGAGTAGTGCTCGGGCCGATCCTCGCGGATCAGCCGGATAGTGAAAATAGTGTGTGCCTAAACTGCACTGAAGCGAAATCCAACGCGTTGAGATTGTTGGTAAAAGTTCGCGCAAGGGGTACACGATGCTTGACACGACTGCTTAGCGTCACCGGAAACTCCTAATCAACCTCACGCATACAAAATGGCCAAAAAGGCAGCATTTTGCCGAAAGTACCATGAAAAAAGAAAAAAAGAATTGCAGTCGGAACGACTTTAATAGAAACGTTTGGAAAAACGAGTTCACGTCACTTCACGTCAAGTCGCTTTAAAGGCTGTCACTTCACCTCAAATCACGTCAAACGCTGTCACTTCACTTCAAGTCACGTCAAACTCTATCACTTCACATCAAGTCACGTCAACCGCTGTCACTCTACGTCTAATCACGCCAAACACTGTCACTTCATGTCGAGTCACGTAAAATGTTGTCACGTTACGAAACGGACATTGAGCATGGGCCACCGCAAACAAGAAAAGCATGGGTCACATGGTCATTTGTTTAATTACCTTGTTATTTTCTTTTATCGCCAACAGAGCAGCATTCCACTAACAGGCGAAGTCGTTTAAATTAAGATACAATACACACAATGCAATACGTACAGTACAATATAGATATACAAATACAATACAATACAATACGCACAGTACACAGTCGTATGAACATAAATGTAGGATGGCATATCCCAAAGCTAAGTGAAGATGCTACAGAGTTAAAGCATCGTTTAAAGCGTAAAGCGTCGTGATCGTTTAAAATCTAAAAATGCCAAAATTATCATGACATTTATCCGCACTAGTGTTCCCAACGTTTGGCAGTCTCCAAAAAAGACCGCTATGTACTGTCCGCACACAGGCGCGGGGGTACAACGAGCAGAGTTCGGGTGCGGGCCGATCGAGGCGGTACAAGCAAGGGAAACAGCTAAGCAAGATTTGAGAGCTCAGTTTACCTTGGAAGATGTTTCTCAGAAAGAGCAAATCGTGCTGCACTCTTCGTGCTGCTATGGATGCGATTTTGCAATTCAGTTGACGGCTGTCATAAGAGAAGTTGTTTGCCTGGAGAATGTGTGAATAAGTAACCGAATAAGACACTTGGGCTGCACCCGATCGACCTGCACTATGTGAGAATTGGCTGCCTCCGTCCAGACCACGTTACAATAAATCGCACGTTTGCAAAATACGCAGCCATCACTGTGCTTCGGTTGAATTTTGACCTGCCGGTACTGACTTGGGTAAGAAACATAAGGAGCGAAGGTTAATTTTGTATCCAGCGTTATGCCAAGGTCCACAATTTTGCACATACGTTCAAGCTCAGTTCTATCGATAAAATACTTGGCTTGGACGGGAAGCACGCCTGAGGGTCACCGTGAATGTTTTACATTTAAGAGGGCCAAGGGTCATCCCCCATCTGACCGACCACGCCACTAGATGATCGACATCATTCCAAGGGTCAGCGCCCATCTGACCGACCACGCCAACGCATGATCGACATCATTACGCAGTAGCAGGCCTTCATGTCGGTCGGCATATTCATGCAAGATGGCGCGCCCGCTCACACAGGCTGAAAGAGCCCATGAGTGGCGCCGCGCCCGCCCGCCGAACACATCCTCTAGGACAACAAAGCCATGGCCGGGCTAAAGCTCTTCGCGGATTGGATCAATCGGCGGTGGTGGACGGATGCATCCGGCGGATTAGGCCGGGCGAGAAAACTTGGGCGGCGGCACACAGATTAGGACCGGACTGGGTTATTGAGAGGTTGTCAGGTTGAGCAGATCTAACGGATTGAAGGCTTGTTTAAAAGCACGAGGTGCTTACTGGTTTTATCATTCTCCCTGGCAACAAACCTACGATAGAAGCTTTAGTTCTACAAAGATGCTGGATTCAAGCATGGGTAATTTCAAAGCAACCCAGATTATTGATGTAAGCATGTCACTGAGTGGAATATCCAACAAAAGAGGCGTTTGACAATGAATGCTATTTAATAGGTACTTGCCAGTTTATCACCTCGGTGCCATGAAGGTGGCGGCGTGGACAGTGACTGCTTGCTAGTAATATGCCTGATACGCATTGTGAAAGCGTCATGCACAGCTTTATGATTACCGATCTGGTTCGTGGCAACAGGTAGAATTTTATTATTCATATTCTTTATCAACATTCACCCAGCGATGCCGAAAACGCCTGTACAGGTTCGCAACCATTTCAGTATGTTGTTTTTTGGTATACTGTTATCGACACCAGTGAACCTTGCATAGTGCTACGCGGTCCGACTGACATCAATGGGATCTCTCTATGCTACTGAATCACTTCCATAGGTTACCTACTACGAAAGACAGGAGAAACGAAAATACAAGCAGCCTATCCCCACTTCAGTTAAAGACAGCCCGAGCTCTCCAATAACTTCCGATTGCCAAAATCCTTGACTAATATCAACGCGACATCATAGAGGTGCACGTAGATAAAATGTGATATTTTTCTACTGCACGTCCCACACATATCGTTATACATTGTGCCCGTACTGTTCTCTTGTTGCCTTCGACAATACACTTGACCAAGCCACGTGTCAAACTATCCCTGAGCCGCTTAGTGCGTTGAGGTCATACCTGCCGTGTTTTTTTTAAAGCACAGCTACCCCAAGAGACCTACAATCTGTCCCCCCCCCCCACATCGATTTTCTATTTATAACGAATCATCTCTGAATGATGCGAAGACCTGTCTTTATGTTATTACCTATGATTCGTTTTATTTAAGCATTCTGCGGATTTTAAAAGAATAAAAAGCAGTGTTATAGCCGTCGGTAGTACCAATGGCCTGATTCCTCGTTGAATAACTAGGACAACAAGTTTTTTAAGCTGTTGGATATATGTAATGCCCGTTCTACCACTGACGTGGAATTTCGCGATCGGATGACATGGGTCAGGGCTCACGCAACAAGCACTGCTTAGCGTGAGCTCTGGTCCCAGTCTTATCTATTTTCCAATTAAATCCTTTTAATTATTTCCTCGGTTCGGATTAAACCTGCATAAAAATGTGTTGTAAGAATGATGCATTTTGCAGTCCAGGTATTTGTAACTTTGGTTGATGTGAAGATCTCTGTCATTTGACATTGGGTATCACCTCGAAAGGTTATCTTCAGAGGTCAGGTTTTTGGTCAGAGGTTTTTGAAAGGTGCTTCTGTCTACGCTGAAAAAGATTCTGATGCTTAAAAATCCGAAATCAGCCGTAAATTATGGGTGATATGGTCTTCCCTGTCATCTGATATTCAAGAGCGACCTGGAAAGGTCAGTATTTGTTGACAGATTCTGGTTTACGCTCTGAAGATCAATCTGACGTTTATCAGCTGATGATTTTTTATGACATATAGTTCCCTGGTATTTAACCATGAAGAGTGACCTCGAGACATGAGAAATACCGAAGGACGCTGGTTTGTATGCGGATGAATATTATGATGCTTAAAATCCCAAGTCAACCGGTAACTCTTGCGTGATGTGGAGAGCCCCATTCGAGACAAGCTAGCTCATTCGCTGAAATCGTTCAGTAGTCTTTGTGCGATGCTAAATTTCCCTTCTATGACCTTGCATTTGACCTTTAAAGGATGGTCTTGAGGGGCGATGACTTCTTTCGGACGCTGTTTTAGGCGCTGAGCACGATTATAGTCCTTAAAAATCCGAAAATAGCCGCTTTCTTTTGGGTGATATAGATTTTGGGTGAAAATGATTTATTAAGTTGGCTATGAATCTGATCTTGAAGAGAAAAGTGTCATTGAAAGGTCAAGACTATTCGACGGATGCTATACCATGCATAAGTTAAAATTCTTATGCTTAAAAATCCGAAATTTTCCGATAACTTTCGGGTAATATGGACGTCCTCGGCACTCGACCTTGATTTTGACCTTGATGTTAGGGCTCAAGACGATTATGATGCCTATCGGCCGACAAATTTGGTTGAGATGGAGTTCGCTGTCCCTTGACCTTGAATGGTGACACTGAAAGGTCGGGAATTTTGACGGACGTCGGTTTATGCGTTGATGAATATTCTGATGCATACAAATCTGAAACCAGCACAAAACTTTGTGGTGATATGTAGATTGCATTTCGGTCTGAAATTTTACAATAAGGGGTGATCTCGAGAGGACAGGACGTTTTTAGGGTCTCTGGTTTTGTTTTGTTTTTTTTTTTGCTAGGTTTTGCGCTTAAGACGGTTCCGGTGCTCAGAAATCTGGAATCAGCCGGTGACTTTTTTAGTGATATGGAGTTGGCCATCACTTGCCCCTAAATTTACCCTTAAGTGTTTTCCGGGGAGGTGAGAGCTTTTTTAAGCCGCTCTTTGTCGCTGAAGATGATTCTGATGTCAAACCTTTCGGAGGCGAATTAGCCGAAGACAATTCTGGTACTTAAAAGATCTGAAATAGGCTGATAATTTTTGGGCGGCATTGAGTGCCTGGTCATTTTACGCTAAATTTGACCCTGGAGGCCACGTGCTGTTGAATATTGAATGTCATATACAGTGCCCTCGTGCCGTTTTTAATTATCTGGCGTGTTTTCATCGAAATCTGAACACATAACTAAATAAATTGCTTATTTCACGGACGTACATAACCCCACCTTCTCTCGCTCAACCGAGTCATAAAACTCCTCATGTGAAAGAGTATGTACACCCCGCTATCTGACGAGACAGAGACACAGAGGCGCCCTACCAAACGTGTCCCACCTGTTGCCGCAGCTCAGCGTGGCCGAGCCCATCAAGGAGGTCAGCTGGGAGGAGTCCCGGGCGCCAGCCGACATCGCCCCGCCGGCCGTGGTGGAGGCGCCGCCGCAGTCGGCCCGCCCTGCTCGTGCGCTACGACGGTCTCAGCGGCGGCTCGGTCCACATCGAGGCCGCACCGCTGAACGGCACCAGCGATGGCAGCCCGCCGCGAGCCTGAGCGCGCCAGGCTCGCGGCGGCGCGCCACAATTGTGCCGTCCGTCGGCCTTTGACGTGCGATGTGACGCATATCCTAGCGTGGTGTTTGGTGTTATTGACTTCTTTTGCTGGCAGCGAAGACGCATGACATGTTTTGCAGTGATTCTGTTGTTGCTTGCTGGCCCGGCCCGTGGCAGCGCTTGTTTCAGGAAGTGGATGCCCAACCCGAACTGAGTCCTTAAAAACCAGTCTTTTAGGTCCCTGTCCATGGTTGTGTCCATCGTGTGTGGCACTGGAAGAGTTATGTCAAGAACTCTTTATGACTAGGATCGTCTTAATCTAATCCCTATAAACTTCTTGACCCAACCCGCCACCCTAGGTTATACCGTTCGCGATCAGCTTCCTATCAGTCATAACCACCTTTTACCACCAGCTTACTGGATCCTGAGGCTTTAGATTAAGCTATAGAAGAAGTGACGGAGGCTCTGTATTTGGATTCAGTCGCTTTACCTTGCCCCCCCTAGATTCAGAGATTGCAGGATTCATAGATTCACTTCTTCGGCTCTTCATAACAAACGACTGGTGTTCTCCACCTAGAGACCGTCGCGGTTCTGGTTTCCTGTAACCAATCCACCCATACTCATGGGATTGTCCGTACCCACTTGCTGCCCATTCGCGATGAATAGGAGCAGCCCCTTACACACCCGTTTGCGCTTCTCCACCACTTAGTTTTAAATTATGGAGGAGATTCAGGAAAGGCTATACCCAAACCTATCCACATCCAAACTACCCCAAACTGCAGTAATGGAAAAAGTTGCGTGAATCCAGGAAGTTATGTCCAAAAGAAGAGAAAACCAGTGCCAAGGTGTATATTTTCTTGAACTACCGATCCGACAAGTAACGTCTCACCCATCCCACAACTGTAATTTTCCCAAAAAACTGTACCCAACCTCAACCCGTTAGGCAGTCCATATGGGTACCCATGGGTTTCCCCAACCAGGTAAGTTTTCTACCTTCACCCTTGGTATAGGCTCTCTTGGTATAGGCTTGGTATAGGCTCTCTAGTTGTCTTCCAAGCCGACACAAAATTACGGCCGGGCTTTTCCAAAGAATGGTGATTGTTGTTGACCTACGAATGCGTCATGTCATGAACATTCATTGATATGAAAGTCCAGTCATGGTAATTCGTAATAGGGACTTTTTAAAAAAAACTGTCAATATTTTTTGTCACTGAATGTTGACGGTAATCAGAAGCCGGCTTCAAGTGAGAATGTGTATTTCTCTTGTCTTCGTATTCGGAAGGTTCTGTAAGCACCGTGTTAGTGAAGGTCACGTAAGATTCAAAAGCAGAGCAAGGAACATTGAAATTTAAGAATAAATTCCTGGTTCAATTGAATAGAAGACCGTATAATTTTGACACTACTGTTGTTGTCCTTTCCTATACTCCGGCTGTGCAGAGCCGCATTGTGCTGGGGCCTCGTACGTAAATGCTGCACAATGCGTTCCTGCATTGCCGGTGTATGGAAAAAAAGGAGCACCTGGCATTAGCGTCGTACTATGTCGTACTATAATACCCCAATACGGACGTGGCACAAAGTGTCGGTACCAAAGGAAACCATGCAACACGTAACCGCTGTGGAGCTCAACGTTGGGTTCGGTTTCGGTATTTTAATATTCAGGTAGATATATTTAAATATTGTATGGAAATGTCTGGGTCCTTGCTTTAATTGTCCAATACAGTGCAATGCGACTGTATGGCGGGTGAGACGAACTTACACAGCTATTCAATGGGGGTCTGATCTGGGGGATACAGGGCCAAGGAAAAAATGTCATCGATGAGATTGGCGTTGGAAATCGTTGTCGCTTGTCACATGCGCACACAAAACGTCTTAAAGGATTGGGTGGAGCGTATTTCGCTCATTCAGGTCAAGCACTTAACGGCCGTTGCCATGCTACTAAAAACGTCTAGCTTGCTAGCGTCTTATAGTGTCTGTCCGGTTAAAAATGGTGTTCTACTCCATTGTTCCAAACGTTTTTGGACGCGACAGACACCGTCAAAATAGCCATGTGGACTGACTCGTCAGAAATCCGCCGATGAAAAAAACTGGCAATGGGTTAGCCGATGCTATTCTTATTAACATGACAACCACAAGGATTGCTGTAAGACATCATACAACTCTGCAAACTTATCCTCAACCGTGGCGCAATACATGAGTGTAAATTTTACCACTCTGTTCGCAGCAGAACACTTCGTCGCCAATCACGTCACTGCAGCCTGTTTTATGACATACTCACAATCACCATAAGGTGACGACGTTTTTAAGTGATGTACCAGGCGCGTCGCAAAGATCTTATCCATACACGTAGTTTTCTCTCCAAGTACCTACAGTTTCCCCTCCTAGCGCGTGGCTTATTCTATATGGGTGCCCGCGGTTTACCGACCCGTGATGTTCCCTCATTGTGCCCACGTGAGTGACGCAGCCTGTTAGCCCCGGCGCTACAACTGCAGCTGCTCATGCGGTTTGTGACAGCAGGCATCGTTAAAAGAAGCGTGCGACGGAGCACGTGTTATGTAAAGCACACCTCGGCGTGGTGCTTGCGAAAGCCAGATCGACTGGGGAGAGCGTGACAACTGCAGCTGTCCACGTGGCTTGTGACAGCAGGTATCGTTGAAAGCGGCGTGCGGCAGAGCACGTGTTATGTAACGCACAGGTCGGCGTTATGCTTGTGAAGGCTAGATCGGCTGAGGAGAGTGACCCATTGCACCGCATTTGTCTGTGTTTTTTGCGGCGTTCATCATGGTAGCAGTTGGAGGTGTTCGCGCAGTGGAGCGGTGCCTGTGATGACGGTTGGATATCGCTTCGCAACGCACCCCTGCACACCAAGGTGTTTGCGGCACCGATGACAGGGAAATACGGAAAACTGGCTCTCGATGTTATCATTGTATCGATTCAATACAAGATTTGTTTTCGTCATGTGGAACGCTCATACGTTATGTCTCGGTGATGGGTGCTGAAGGTAGTCTTCCGACACCACTTACTTGACGTGCTCGCCTCGAGGTTAAGCGCGACCGGAAAACGCAGCGTCTTCAGCGCGAGGTCCCACATTACTTTGGCAGGATTGTGCTTATTCATGATCGGTACAGGTTTGTTTGTATAAATTATCCAAGGCTGCTCTAAAACTTAGGAGCAAAAATCTGAAAAGCGTCCGTTACATTCGAAATCTGAAAAAGGATGCAAAAGTTGGGATAAAGTTGCATTCGTTTATCCTTCTCTGACGTGGAAGACGAAATCATCTGCACTTCCCTATGTTTTTCCCGCATTTCCCTGTTTTTTTCTCCGCAAGTGTGGGACCAGCGTCGTTCCACTACCTCACCTAAAGAGCGTTCTTGGTGAGTTTCTAGGGTTTTGCCAGAATGTAGAAGCTCAGTGTTCCCTTACGCGGCTGGCTAATGCGTATATTAGTATGTACACATTGGCCAATGGTCTATATCTTTATTGTCGGGTTTGTAAGAGGGGCCCGTAAATGTCGGAATTTTCGGACTATCGTGAGCGCAAAGACCCTGTCGGCGACAATTCAAGCTGTCGCCAGACTTAGCGCGTGGCACTGACCGGTCAGCTGGCAAAATGTCGTCGCGATCTAGCCCTGGCGGCCGGAAGGTCGTGTTCACGAGATTGGCCCCGATCCATCACTGGATTTCCGGACGCGGGGGCCCGCTCCTTCCACATTCATGTGTCAGGGGCCGCAGGTTCAGTCATATTTGAGACGCAAACGGAATGCCATAGCCATAGCGCTCTCAGTTGTCTGTGAGAGAGAAGCAAACGTTATTGCAACGCTATCCGCCATCTGAAGAGCACACGAACATGCTTGCCGTCTTAGCAGTAATGAAAGGCAGAAACCTCTGGATACCTAGATGTTCGTTGCCTTAATCTAGCGAACGCGTAGAAACCCAGCTCACAAGCTGCAACGTCCACTGAGAAACACCCGTCACAAAACCTACGTCGCCGATAGCGAAGTCAGCTCGTCCCCGTGTGAACCAGTTAGTGCTCGACCAGACGGTGATCAGGAAATGAACCATTCATCGAAAGCATGTTGATCAAAGACGATCTGAACTGATTCAGGCGAAAAGCGAAAGGTTTTAATTGACAGTCGAGTTAAATTAACAAGATTTCGATTTTTCCAATGGGTCAATAAGTTCAGTATGACGCCAACATTTTCATGTCTCAACAGCGTAAGACGCCAGGGTAGAATCAAGAACATAATATCCAAACAACGCGTAGGCGTCGATCTCTGATGCCATCCGTTGACGCTTAGTCAGCCGGCCGGGCCGAGAGGGCCGCCGCCTGTAGCGTCGGTATCATGTTCACAGCCATGCCAACGCACACCAACAAACAGCCTTCTGCCGTCCGCGCCCGGTTCCTTTTTCTCTCTCTCCACTCTGTCTGCCTCTCTCTCTCTACTACTGGCTGTCTACTCAAAAGTAGACAGCCAGTCTATTTTTGAACACCGCCATGTTCACTGGACCAGTTCTCTCGAAAGCCGCCATGTTAACTGGCCCAGTCTTTTCCCGAAAGCCGCCATGTTATCTGGGCCAGTCTTCTTCCGGAAGCAACCATGTAAACTGGGCCAGTCTTTCTCCGAAAGCCCCCATGTTAACTGAGCCAGTCTTCTCCCGAAAGCCGCCATGTGAACTGGGCCGGTCTTCTTCTGAAAGCCGCCGTGTTACCTACAGTGACCTTAAGCTCTATCCTTCTGCTTCAAAATAAAAAGCAAGACAGAGTCAACGGTCTGTGGGAAAATACGCACGATCCGTACTGTGTCGCCGTAATAGAGCGGTTGCGCGCGGGTGTATGGCCATCAACCCGCCCATGCTCTACGCTTGGTCGCACATCTCGATCGCGGATCGTATAACTATTTGGATCATCGTTATTGTCTTGTGTGTTAGTGCGCACACGGGTTTCGACCAGTTAGTTATCCAGCCTCCATCAAGTGTCGGTCAAAATCGTATAAATGCCACCAGTGATGATGGCGAAACTAGACAGAGAGAAATAAACTACTTTACCGAGATGTTTCGCAGGAACGAGTACTCAAAGGGCTGCCTAGGCCGGAAGTCCAAAGAGCGTGGTTGAAACGTAGGGCAGCTAAAGGAAAAGCGACAGCAACGGTATCACTGCCATACAACGGCTTGTTAGATAAGATCAAAAGAGTCTGTAGACAATTAAAATTAGGACCGTCTTCAGAAGCTGCTCAGCGCTCCGGAGAACACTTGCCAAGGTTAAGACTATCGGCACCTGAAGGACCGAATGAAGAGCGCATGTACGACATACCATACCGCTGGGCGTCTACAGAAACGAGCCATTGTCCCCTTGTCCCGTCAGGGGGAGGGCAAAGAAAGGCACTGCCCGAGTTGAGGCTCTGAAGTTGGTGTGGCAAAGCATGCCTGGTCAAAGACATCACTGAACAGCATATCGGCATATTGTACGTCCTATTTGGACGGTGAATTGAGGTTACGTCTCTACCAATCTTGGTAGCAAACGTTGGTAAAACAGGGGCATTGGTGGGAAAACAGGCTGAAATGCGTGCAATTCATTGCTCGCTTTAACATGTAAAATTGCGTGCAGTGTTTAAAGAATGACAAAAAACTGTCTTATTTGAAAACAATCAACACGAACTGCACTACCGCAAACCGAAAGAGAATTGTCACCTTGCTTTATAAGCTGACAGGGTCGCACTGTGGACACGGCTATCTCGGCGATAAGCTGGAAGACGGGGCAGGGCCTCGGACCGTCTCGGAAACCTCACCAGCCTTGAGCAATTTGCCGTCTCCGGGGTCCTCCCGAAAGCCCCGGGAGACCAATGACCTGGGAGCGCTTGCGGTTTCAGAGAACAAATCACACAGACTGTTCGCACCACAGACTGTTCCCGTTAGAAAATATGCTATTTCCCAAATGACACACCCATGGATACATGAGGAGCGACGCACAATAAGCCGGCCTTGGTTCTAGACCCACACTTCCGCAGCGGCAGACGCCATCGGAGTGGATCATACAACGTAAAAAGCGTCCACAAGGCACTCACATATACTGAGGCGGGCTTTCACCCCTGTCGCCCCACCCTGTTAATTCCCTTTCGCTTTTCGCCGTTCTCACCACCTCGTCATATTAACGAGGGCGGCAGGATGGCTCCAACGACCAGCTACCACCGTGTCTGCAAGATACCGGTCGGGCCTAGACACGTGCTGGTTGTCGCGCAGACACGGCCAGCAAACACGACAGCACTGCTGACTACTCGACAGCTTCGCAACCGCAGCCCCGCTCCAAATTTAGTCCCCTTTACCCAAGTTACGACGCATGCACATTACCGTCTCGACAGATTACAGGGCGTACATAAATCAATGCATGTTGATGAGACAGCTGTTGTAGGCTCCGAGCCGCGGCCGCCTCGGCCGGAGCGCGTGGTGCCGCTGGGCAGACGACGGCGGCGGCCGTCGCTCGGGCCGGCCCGGGCTGGCTCAGGCGGTGCCGTGCAGCTGCTGCACGTACGAGCCGCGCTCCGGCATGGCCTCCGTCTCCGGGCTGCGGTTGTGCGCCTTCCACACCGGCACGCCGCAGAACAGGCGGGCACGCTTTGATGTAATCCTGGAAAAGGGCCGGGGCGCTGAAGGTCAGTCATCGGTGCGGTCCCAGCCCGGCCACGCCTCTGGGGTTTGGGTACGGATGCCGACGCGGCGCCACGCGGGACCGTCTGGAGAATAAAAAAGCAACTACGCCGTACGGAACCGTCTGGAGATAAAAAAGAAACTGCGCCGTGCGAGATCGTCTGGAGATAAACAAGAGAATGCGCCGTACGGGACCGACTGGAGATAAAAAAGAAAACTGCACGGTGCGAGATCGTCTGGAGATAAACAAGAAAATGTGTCGTACGGGACCGTCTGGAGATCAAAAAGCAACTGCGGCCGTACGGGACCGTCTGGAGATAAAAAAAGAAACTGCGCCGTGCGAGATCGTCTGGAGATAAACAAGAGAATGCGCCGTACGGGACCGACTGGAGATAAAAAAGAAACTGCACCGTGCGAGATCGTCTGGAGATAAACAGGAAAATGCGTCGTACGGGACCGTCTGGAGATAAAAAAGAAACTGCGCCGTGCAAGAGCGTCTAGAACTAAAAAGAAACAAAGAGGCCGCCTCACGTATCGTTTCGCGTCTTTTGTCGGATTTTAATTGTTATTTCAAATTTTCAATTTCTCATTTCATTATTGGATCTTAATTCTCTAAGAATAATTTTTAATATTTATTCCATACTCATTTCACGTTTTTTACCAAAGGCTTTCGCCCATTTCGTCTTTTTCACCCCCCCCCCCAAAAAAAAAAACAGCATTTGCCGACCCAGTTAATTAGTACGTCTAAATTTCTCACACGGATCATAGCTTTTGAAGAACTAACTATTCCTTTCACCTGAAAATTAACCATTCGACACTTTCTGTTACACGCTTCAGTTTGACATTGGATTCCGTGTGTCACACTTTCAAGAAAATACTCTGCTTCCACACCGACACCAGGTTGAAGAAAATCCCCAAATTTGGGAGAAGAATAATGCGAAAACGCCCGCTTCATACCACTTTAATGGCCGGCATTTTCTCCATCCGAAAAGGCTGCCTTTCACAACCAGTCTTAGATTTCCGGGCAATGTATATATGGTACCTGGAATGTAGCATCCATTCCAAACGCATCACTACCCACATTTGAACACGATGTTCGGTGATGGTGTAAAAACATGTTTTGACGAGTGGGGTCAGCTGTTGAACTGTGAACAAAGTTCGAGATTCAGTGGCTCAGCCCATATTGCCCGCTTTCCCACTTTCTAGAAGCCGGCAATATTTCCAGCCACTAATCGCAGATTTACGCAATTTTCAGCAACAAGGATCACGGCTTCATACAAAATTGTGCAATATCTTTTGAGCCCTCACACGTGGGGAGAAAAACTTCAACATTGCACTACTACCTTGATTTCGCGTCCCTATCCAATAAGCACTGCAAAGGTAACATTTTTAATTCTTCAGTTACACGAATGCAAACCGGGCCCCAGACCTCGTCTACGTCACGGCCCGGCTCCCTCGCGCCAGAGATACCGAAGACCTAAACGATGCACGTGAACATGCTGATTACAAATCAGTATCGAATCTCAAAACTGTCCGACCCATAGGAGCCCTGATGATTGGAGGCATGCCGCGTTTCCGAAGCCGCTCTCCGTAACGAGATACTGTAGCCTGCCCAGCGGACGCTCGGGCATGCAAAATACCCAGCTTCACGGACTTATTTATTGTGACCACTATCGAGTCAAAACACCGACCGCTTTGAGTTAAACGTCGGTCATGACTACCAAAACGGTAAATAATTACAAATGCATCCATTTCTTGACTGACATAATCAAGGCAGAGCAGCAGGGTCGCAGCCAGAGCCTTGGCAATGTGAGGCGCACGAGGTTGAGAGAGGGTCCCCTGACGGTGGAAGGCGCCTTCCCCCTAAACAGCTGCCTGATATGACCCAATTCTTAAAGAGGGGCATGGTATTCTTTGTTGTTTACTACGTTTCCTTATACAACTGGAATAGAAGCAAAAAGCTCTGGCGAGATAACATGTGTCTGCATTTTGAAGTAAAAGGAAAAATGTTGAAGAATCAGGGCGTCAGACAACTACATGGAATAAATCACCGGCGTTCTTCATTTAAGCAATGGTTCACTCGACTCTTCCTAACCGATAAGAACTCACAAGTTTTACCAGAATTTCGATCTGGGTCCTACAGAGAGATACTGAGGACCTTGTGAATGTAAATTGTGGACAAAAATGGGTCAATACTTGCATTAATGAGACCAACCCATGTTTGCCTGAAAAAGTCAACATTTAGTCAGAATCGATTCGTGAGAAACATGATGTAACGCAGTGTAAAACATGCACGCTCGAAAATCTTAACAACAAAAACCTCGAAGCCCTAGGTACAGTCTCCATGAGCTGCTCGGCGT
The DNA here is from genome assembly GCF_011947565.3 of Pollicipes pollicipes. NCBI lineage: Eukaryota > Metazoa > Arthropoda > Thecostraca > Pollicipedomorpha > Pollicipedidae > Pollicipes > Pollicipes pollicipes. Next base: position 25,925,231 of record NW_023596461.1, read on the forward strand.
CGCCCCTTGGCTAACACTGGTGGCGGATAACGGGCGGACGAAAATCTGGTGGTGGAACTGGAGCAGTGCAGGTAGAACCTCTATTTTTAGTGTGCTGTACACATCCAGAGGACAATCTCAAAATTCGAAAGGAGGTGCCCGCTGGTACGATCAAGTCCAAACCGTAAACGGTACGTAGTTATTTGAAACCAAACTCTCGGAAGCATGATTTTACGGCGGTCGCCTCTCGCGCGCACAGCGCCCGCCGCCTGATGTCACTCGCAGTGGCCAACGTCGTTCGGTTTTACGGGAACCGGTAACCCCGGCCGTCGCTGTTCCTGCTCAAAGATTGCAAGCGCGCGGGCTCAAACTTGTCGATTGTAGTTCGTTTCACTAGTTAATTCCACAAAAGAATGCACGTTCTCAGGCCAACATGTATTGGCCTTTCCATTTTTGGACTCATCTCGACCCATCTTCAACACTTTAAGCCCGTTACGTTTTCAGACGAGGGCGCCCATTGAGAAGAACATAAGGGGGCCTGTTATCGTCCCCGGTCAAGGCTGAAGGGCCATCTCCGTCCCAGCGCGGGGTGCTTTCTAGCCCCCATTCTGGTGACACAGGGGCGATGTCCCCTCACCGGTCCGGAGGCCCGTAGAAGGGTCTATCGTATCACATTGAACTCCTCCTTGACACGATAGGCCTTCTGACTCGCGCGGTTGCCCCGGATCGACGCAGGAATCTTCACCGACGTAGCAAGACCCCTGATCGCAACAGGTGACTTAATAATTGACACATTAACTTCAGTTCGCCTTGACGGCCCTTTTGCTGGCGGGCACACAGATCGCTACTGAGGCTCCTGACAGGCACAGGGTCCTTCCATTGTCTCAACGTGAACTCACATCATACGTTCCCGATTCCTTTCGTTATCAGAGGGCTCGACCAACGCAACTTCCTGGCGACGACTCGGTGCCACTTGCTGACACCGGACCCCTTGCTAAGCGCTGCGGGCCCCTGGCCGATGCCCTCATTGTTTCAGGCACTCGGGCCAATGCAAATCGCGGGCCCCGCCTTGCTGGTGCTTGGGAAATGGACCCCCGGGAAGTGGACCCCCATGAAATGGCCCATATCGACGCGGAGCCGACTGAGTGGTTCTGGTGGTGTCTGACCCACATATGGGCCCATATCGACTCGGGCGGTCCCTAACCGGGGCAAAGGGCCCTCTGGTTGTCATCTGAGGGCCTGTCCGCAGGCCGGGATCCCTAAAGAAGACGCCTGCCAGCCATGCGTGCCCTTCGGTCCTCCAACTGGTCCTTGATTGTCGGTCCCGATGGGCTCTCCAGGTTCTGTCATTGGGGCTTTATGACGCACTCAGCTGCTGAGGCTATATGGCGTCGCCTGCCTCTCACCTTGGAAGGAAGGGCGGTCACCGCGTGGAATCGAACCCCGTGCCTCTGGTTTCCCAGACGCGCAGTGGTTAACGCAGACGCGTTTACCACTACACTACCGGCACCCTCTCTCCAGGTTCTATTCGGGCGTCCTCGAACACTGCCTCTGACCGAATCGGGGCCCCTTGCCAACATGGGGCGCCCTGTTAGGCACTGTGGGCTTGACAGACGCTGGTTGGATTTTTTCCCTGCTTGGGAACTAGGCCCCTCGGGCTGGAGCCGACTGTGTGGTAGCGTCTGATCGGCATATAAGCCCTTATCGACTCAGGAGATCCCGGTCGGCGAAAACGGCCCTCGGGCTGGTATTAGGGTGCAAGGCCCTGCTGGCCAGGGCTCCTGCATACGATCTCCGGCTGGCATTTGGACCCTTAAAAGTCGGTCTCAAGGATCATTCGGGCCCCTTGGAACCTAACAGGAGGGGGGGGGGGGAGGACGTGCTCCTGTGCCCCCCCCCCTGCCTGTGCCACTGCAGAGCAGATACATGGCCAACCATTCTGTTTTCAAGGTATAATTTCAATGTATTTCGTACGCAAGTGGGACTCCGCAACTTAAATTGCCACAAAAGTCGCACCTTCCCACATGTTCGCAAACCGATAAACTTGGCTGCGGAGAGCGTTTCAGTCACTTAGCCAGCTCACCTTAGTTGGCTTGGGTTCTGGCATTATCTTCATGGTAACAAGGGATGGCTCTCACATCTGTTATCGCCTCGATCACCAGAAAATATTCCCATTCACCATACCTGCTGTCGGGCGTTTTAGTATCTGCAGGACCCGTTAGTTCGTGGCGGGACCTGTCTAGGCAATTTAAACAGGGTTAAACAGCACGTTTTTAAGATTAGGGAGCTAAAATGCAGCTGTTCCTTTTAACTTCTCGATACGACATCGTGAGAGAATAACGCAAATTACTGTTCTCTGCAAAACGTTTAAGCTCATTGAATGTCTAAACATTCAAACGATGGTAACCACTAGACCCAACTCAAAAATACATATGAGTAATGGCATTAAAGGTGTGCAGCACATAATAGAACAGAAAATACTCAGGTAACAAAGGCACAAGCACAGAGTTCCCAAAACTGACCAATTCGCAGTCAGCAGGGCCTGACATTACATATTTCATTTCACCAATTCCCTTTACTTGAGAAACATTTCTAATTCACCTAAATTAAGGCGCTATCATTTTGAGCTACCATTCCTTCGTCATGCCTGTACTTTTACGCAATTAACCATTCCGTTGAATTACTTCGTTTTCCTCACACTTGGCTAGGACAGCGGTGACAACAATGACATGCTATACTTGATAAAGATGCAACTATGGCACTCTAAGCTTCCGCCAGCTTATGCTGGTTTTAGCGGTACAAAGAGCGGACAGAAGTGGAAATTACATCCAGATGAGGCGCCTACAGCACGCCCACCTTGTCGTCGCAGGGCTGAAGCGGTGGTAGATGCCGACAGGCAGCACCAGCAGGTCACCCCGCTCCACCAGCACGCCCACCTTGTCGTCGCAGGTGAAGCGGTGGTAGATGCCGACAGGCAGCACCAGCAGGTCACCCCGCTCCACCAGCACGCCCACCTTGTCGTCGCAGGTGAAGCGGTGGTAGATGCCGGCAGGGCAGCACCAGCAGGGTCGCCCCGCTCCACCAGCATGCCACCTTGTCGTCGCAGGTGAAGCGGTGGTAGATGCCGGCCGGCAGCAACCAGCCGGTCACCCGCTCCACCAGCATGCCCACCTTGTCGTCGCAGGTGAAGCGGTGGTAGATACCGGCCGGTAGCACACGCAGGTCACCCCGCTCCACCAGCACGCGCACCCAGCGGTCGTGCCGGTCCCGCACGTCGAAGTAGCCCGAGCCTTCCAGCACCAGGCGGATCTCCTCGTCGGCGTGCAGGTGCTCCTCGAAGAACATCTTGATCTGGGGCGGGGAGGGAGCCAGTGATAGCGCGCTAGCGTCGCCGAAAGCCACGTTGCACACATCTTCACCTGAGGCAGGCACGGAGCAAACGCGGAGGAGAGCGCTGCCCACTGCCTGGGAGCTGCGTGGACACGCATCTGGATCTGAGATACGCAGTGTGCCGGCACGAGAACACTGAAGCCCATGCGGAGCCATGTCATACACATGGTACGCCCATGTGTGGTGATATGTAATGTATGCACACAGAAGATGTCTCTCGATCTCAGGCATACAGAACCAGTGTACATCTAATCATTTCACTAGTCTTAAGTAAACTTAACGGGCAGTCCTACAACAACGAGCTGCATTTGTGGCCGTTTCAGCCCCACCATTCCGCACTGGTTACGCTGGGTTATCTAACGCTGGGCTACCTAAGCATGACGTCCGTCTGGCCCCCTTACCCAGCTAAAAGGCGTGAAACAAATACGTGTGTGTTTCTTGTTATGACAGGAATCCAACGACATGGGACAACGACGCGTCAAAGCATTTAAAGGATTTAGGGTAATTCGTAACCACACTTGAGCGTGGCGTTACGCTGTCTAGCACTTTGGTTATGCTCCCTCCATCCTTCCCTCCATCCATGCTAACATGGAAATGCTCAGTTCCAAGATTGTTTCGGAATGCAAAATCACATTGGTCAACTTCCCCCGCAAATACCATCAGTGACAGCGACAGCGGCAAGTGCTCAAGTTATGTCCAAAACTGCGGGCACGTTCAGTCCGTCAAATGTGCTCCACAACGCTTCCAATTATAATCCCGTCTGTATGCTAGTTGTTCATCAAAAGGTCTACTTCCTTGGAACGTCGTGATCAAAAAGCCTTTCCCAAACAAGGTGGTGCAAAATCGAGGCGTGGAACGCAAACACGGTTAAACTGAGCTGATGACCCGGGGTACCTAGAGATGCTGAATGTCCTTGCTACCGACTTCCGGAGGGCGATTTCACGTCTGCTTAAACATTTTCAAATCACCGACCCATATTCAGCTCTGTAGGCGTTTTTATTATCACAGCCCTATTCCGAAAATTGCCGTACTCTACTCGTTCCTCTACTTGAGAATCTGGTACAACTGTTGTGACAATGCAGCATGCCTGTCTAACTTCTGCATCGTTTGAAACTTCTCCAGCTTACCGTCTATCGTAACGTGATTTGGACCGACCCATAGAAGCAAATGTTTGTCGCCAATAGCAGTGCGCCTACGAACACTACGTCACCCCACCGATTTAAGAATCGCGTTTGCTCCCAACGGCAGCTAAAACCGTAACAGCTGAGGGTACAAGCAAAGCAGTGAAGTTGGCAAATGTTATGACATAATGTACCCAAAATTTGGGAATGAGCATCAAGTGATAAGCTCCGGAGCAAACAGCACCGATGGCTAAACCCACCCTCATCCCCCACAACCAAAACTACGTGCCACCGCCAGGAACACCGCTGCAGGGGGGAGCAGCCAAAAGTATGTTTCCGCCCCTCCAAATTGTCAGGAAGCCCCTTTTCTCCCGACACTTTCAGGCATTACAGCTCCCCGTAGACAACAAACTAACAAAAATTCAGATCATGGAGGCCCCCATAATTGAGCTAGAGGAATAAATGGGCCGAGAAGAACTGTTTTCTACATCAAAAAACCCGTTTTCTAAACCATGACGTCACTTTTATGAATATAACTCACGCTCTGGGTAACAAGGCTCAATGTTGTGCCTCGCTGGTCAGCATATGAACTGTGCTGGGGACCTCAAGGCTTCGTTGCCGATTCATTCAACCTACGCCGTGTCAGTCGTTGTCTGTGACGTCAGGCCAGCTGACGACCGCTGCCAAGGTCACCGCCGACCCACAGCTGCATCGCCCCGGAGGTAAACACTCCGACCCGCTGGCGGCCGGCGAAGTGCGCGGCCGCCGTGACCTTTGAACCCGCGTTGTGGTCACGTGGCCCCACGCTATCCGCACGCCGGCCGTAGGTGGAGGCGCGGCCGCTGGCCCGGTGCGCCGCGGGCTGTGATTGGGAGATCGTGCCCGGCCATCTTCACGCGACCCGAAGAGCAGCGGCCGCCCGCCGGCACTGGCTGTCGAGTGCGGCAGGCGGGGGGGTCGGCGCCGGTCGGTGAAACGTCTGGTGCACGAGCAGGCGACGTCGTCCCGGCGCAGCGCCGCGCCCGTCGGCCGCCACGGCCGGTCGTCCTAGTGACCTGGTCACCGCGCCCCAGCCATGGGCGGACGGTGAGCAGGCGGACCACCCCGGTGACGTGCTCCGGTGGTCGTCGACTACGCCCCTCCCGGCGCAGGCATGGTCTCCTTAGGATTCGCGTTCCTGCACTGCGTCGCTGTGCAGGCTTCCATCATACTCCGGGCCGTTCGTCGAGTTCGTTGTGCACGCGTGGCTGCTGGCGCTGCGGCGTGCTGACGTGGGCCCTACCAGGCGTGCTGCAGGCCTGGTGCTGTTCGTGTTCGCCTGGCCGCTGCTGCTGGTCGGCCTGTGGGCCTACGCCGGCGTCCGGCGTCTGGTGCGGTGGAAGCGGCGGGGCAGCGAGATGCCGGCGGAGCGACAGGCTGCGTGAGCCGGCCGCGCTGGCCGGCGCTGGTCTGGACGCGCCCGAGCCGGATGGTGGCCGGCGAGTTCGGGCCGGCCGAGGACGAGCCTCAGCCGCCACGCCGCCCGCTGCCCGCCGGCCTACCTGGACCCAACGGACTTCCTGTCGCCCGAGGCGCTGGCCGGCATGAAGTTCTACCGGCTGCCGCACGCCGCTACCGACGTCCGCTAGCGGACGTGACCCGACGCACGGAGCCGCGGTCGGCTCCGGCCCGTCTCGTTGCCGTTCAGACGGTGTGGGAGAGCCCGTGTCAGTGACCGTGTCGGACACGGCCGGACCGTGTCGACACGTATCGTCGGAGGAGGTCCGGCCGCTCCGCCCGAGCCGCCGGACGGCTCAGGCGCGCAATCTGCCAGTGATTTGTGAGGACCAAGGAGGCGCATGTGAAAACCACCTGCGATCCTGGAGGATAAACGCTTTTATGTACGTAACAGCTACTCTGTGTGTCTTCCTTCATGGCCGTGTGGTTTTACATATCGTTCATAGCTGCGTTCCTTCATAACATGTCGGTGGGGGTCGAGCGATAGTGTGTGGGCAAGAGTGTCAAGTGTGTGGTCAAACGATATGCCTCCTTTAGAGTTGCATGGTTCGTTTTGCCAGCTCATGCGTGCCCAATAGAACAGTTAACAGATTGGATAAATTACATGGATAGAAGATGGATTCGCCAGGTGTATTAGACCGGACCGGACCAGAAAATTTAGGAAACATCCGGATTGAGACCGGATTGGAATTTGGAATTTCAAGCCACACGGATTGAATGGATGGAAAACGAATCGTGTTTCAAAAGATGCTAAATGCATCCTATTGAAACCCTGCTTTCAATGACGGGAACAAGAAAGGAATGCTAGACAACTGAATATTCTTCAAAACGCGGCCGGTTGGAGAAAAAATTAATTATATTTAAAAATCAATTGTCATTATTCACAAAATTAGACAAAAGTATCCATCACAGCAAGATATATGACACAGTTTAAGCGCCTTAAATATCCAAACCATTATGAATATGATCCGTATTAGCTGCCGTTGCATTATTCACATCCTTGATTGACATTCACCCAGTGTATGATATGACCCAGTGTTGCAAAAGAGAAATCGTTAGAGTCAGAGGCCTGCACCCATTCCAATATTTCGTATTTGTGTTGCGGGGTTCTTGCTGAGATGTAAGGGGTGCCGGTGAACGGAGCAGCGGTCTGGTCACGTGATCACTGATCGCCGGGGGGGGGGGGCTCGGTGACGCGGCCGCGGCCAATTGAGTAGCCTAATACAGTTTGTGCCGGGACGCCAGCTTGATGTAACATTTGTGAACAGTGCAGTGAACCGAGCATAGCACTTCGAGAACAGAACTGAATTATATGAAACACTCCAGTTGTCAGCATACTTCCATGCTGCTGACAGAACCGAAGTATCATATTAGTTGAATCGAGCTGACAGAACAACAGAACATTTCCATGTTGCTGCGCAACTTTGATGATTATCAAAACAGGCAGGAAAAATGAACTACAAGTGGGCATGTCCACATCCGAGCTAAAACAGGACTCAAGCCCTCCGGTACCTTGTAATTGGGAATACCTTGACAGGTGATAGAACTGCCGCCTATACGTTGCAGCCGGTTGGAACTGCCATAGGTAGCAACATGGCGCTTCCCGAGTGGATAATTTCCATGCACGAATTGAGCAGGCGGATATGACGAACACGAGCTTAAAGCCCAAATGATGCGCCCGATGGATGGAAGATACCATAGGTGTATGAAACCACAGCCGCCCCACGAAAATACATCATCTATTTTTATTATCTCCACTCGACCATGAAGCTCACCCAGGACGGCACTCACGGACAGGGGTTTATGTGGCACTGACAAGTTAGCAGCAGTTTATGCGACTTTCAGATATTCAACGAACCGTTATGTCAAGCCCGTGAATGAGGAATACATGGAATAGGAAAATGGAAATGACTGGGAGTGAGGAAAA
>NW_023596461.1:25934144-26027561 GCF_011947565.3 Pollicipes pollicipes
AAGCCAAGCCCGCGTTTGTGGCGTGAAACTCGGTCTCTTTCGCTGAGCAAGCAACCGGATGGCTGGAGTCAGTGTTTGAGTCCGGAATGGCTGGAGTCAGTGCTTGAGTCCAGAATGGCGAGTCAGTGCTTGAGTCCAGAATGGCTGGAGTCAGTGCTTGGGTCCAGAATGGCTGGAGTCTAACGCCGATCTACGCGGTCGCCTTATTGGTTTTGGTTTGCCCAATGTCGACGTGATGGCAGCACTTCAATACGTAAACCGCGTTCATGCTGATGCACTATTTTGAGACGGGCTCACGAACGTATTCATCACCGCAACTTGGCCTGGTTGGCACTGAAACACGTGCCAGAGTCGATGTGCGGCCATGTCTGCGCACCAGGCACTCCTGTCTTTAATTTCACGAGCTCTCACGGCATGTTCTGACCACCAGGTCAACGCCGTCCTCTTCGTTTGCATCGTGCTGGTATTGATGCAGAAGCTGAACGCGTCTATCTCCGTGGAAACCCGCCGATACAGGTACAGGTAACTGACCTTTCTACATCTCGAGCCCATGTGCTGTAGATCGCGATGGCAGAGGCCAAGGCTGCGGCCGTCTGCCGGCATGTGACCTGTAACGGTGTGGATGGCTGCTTGGTGTGCACATGCATTATTGAGCTGTCTGAACAGTGCAGCGCGAGAATGTTTGGAGCCACTTCAGTTGGAGCGGGAGGCGACCAGGTCCGAGTGCTTGCATGGTCAAATCACGTAGCTTAGGTCAGGAGATAGTTTGAGTTCATTAACATTGCAATGATTCCAAATCGCTGTGCCAGCTTGGTTTGTGTGTGCATGCCTGATCAAACGAAGAGTAATGTATAATTGCGCATACACAAGTGATGCATTCTGTTTTACATGTAAGCAAGTTGTTGGCAAATTTTCTACGTCACCATCTCCCCTCCAGACACACCTGCATTTTTGAGTCAATGCGCGCGAATCTAGTATATCACATGAGTTGAATAAATTTGGCCGAAGCAAAAACCTTGTATTATTTCATCAGAATGTTATAGTGTTCTTCCTCATTTGTCATGGTAATTATATCACGTCATCGTATCAAATCGCATCACGTTTTTGTGAGCGGTGTGATTTGTGCGCTGCAGTATTTCTACAGTGTTCGTTCCCAGGGCAGCTGCGGGAGCACGGTACTCCAGTGGCGTTACAACGTTGAGGCGCTGCATTGCCATTACCGTTGTGCGCAGCAGGTTGAAGCTATTGAAGACATTAAAGAAATGTCTCTCAATAGCTGTGAAGATATGTTTTCAAACTCTATTAAATGCATTAAAGCAAAGACGACATTTTTACACTTTGAGGAAATAACTATGGTGTTTTTGTTCGAAACGACGTGTGGTTTAAAGGCTGCTCTCCTGCATCAAGCTTATCTTTACTTCCATATTTTGTTTTGTATGGGTACCGAAAAAAACGGATTTGTTTCCCAACTTAGTTTAGCGACATAAGCCGGTGTCACTGCCCCGTCGCTGTGGGTAGATACGAACTAATCTAGTTAAGCCGCGACCACAACAACTTTCGATAACCTCATTCTGGAGATGCGGCGTCAGTACCCCCCCCCCCCCCCCTCCCGCCGTCGGAGGAATAGAGAACGTTATTATGTTATGTCAAACGAGGTAGGTTTGGAACCTAAACTGTCTCACCTGTGCAGTTCCACCGAACCATGCATTCGCAGTCGGACATAATTAGACAAACATGGCTTTTGGTCATAAAATTCGTCTTCGAAAAATTAATCGGAAAGTCCTGTTAAGCCAACATTGTATGGTTCTGTGATTTTATTTTTTTCCCGATTTGAGTCATGGCGCGCTGCAGTTAGGCTGAAACCGAATGCAGCTCTGGCATTCATTTTACAGGAAGAGGGGGTGCTTGGGTGTAATATTGACAAAGCTGGGCACATGTGGATAGGTACCTGTTATACGCCTAGTTAGTTACTCGTTGAAACATTCTAATGTTTCTCGGAGCAGCGTGTAACGGGTGCTCCCATGATCTGCTGGTTGCTGGAAGACCTTGAGTCTTTTGTCAAACGACAATTTTTAAATCTTCCCCAACGAAAATGTCTCACGGACATGGCCAAACGCTGGCGTATAAAGACACTGCCGATCACAACAAAACAAAACAGCGCGTGACCATTTTTTGCGAGGTTATCCATAATGCTAAATGTATTTCCCACGTCATCATGTACTCCACTCGTCATCGGAGAGTCAATAAATTTGACAAACATATTTCCTTAAAGTGTGAGGTACCGTGCGTGAGGTGGTCAAAAATTGATCCTCGCCCTGGTAGGGTGGTGGTCGGTGCGCACGTATACATGCTCAAAATACATCAACTATGTGAACAGGGAAGACGGCTGTTTATCTTTTGTGCCGCTGTAATGTATTGTCTCGCACATATGAGCGTGCATAGCTAAAAAGGTTACAATGCCGAAAATTTGAACTTTTTCCTGGCAAATTGGGGTCAAATGTTGGCTCAGCGGTAAAAAAAATCGTGACATTTAGCTGAGAGCAATCCACTGGTGTTTTCCCTATGCTTCACCTTGCTTACTTAAAAAAAACGGCAGCTGGTCACATCCACCACCCGCATCAGTCCTCGTTATAAAAACAAAACGGCGAATCAGAGTTAGTGTTAATGTTCGTTTTAGTTTTGACAAGGTTTGCTCCAAACCTTTCGATGAGATGGCTTTCTGGAAGCAGTGCCCTGCTCCGTAAGGCACTGCTGCATGAGTCCTGTCCTTTACCATCCGATCGCGAAATTCCCCTGCTTACGGCAGAATTTTGCGAAAGCTAACGTGTCGTTTAAACCAAGTGAGTTACCAGGACGAACCCAATAACCGTGCCGAGAGCTCAGCTGGCTAGAGTGCCTGCCTTTTGATCCACTCACCCGTGGCGGAGTCGCCTCAGGCGCACTCTGTTTGCCTTCGCCAAGTATGGCCTGCGGCCGGTGGCAGCGGCCGCGCTAAAGGTTAGGTGACGTCAGATGGCAGGACGGACCATGCCAGCCATTGCGACGCGTTAAACTTTCGCCAACGAATTTTACCGTTAGCCTAGAATTTCGCGATCGGATGATAAGGGTCAGCACTCACGCAACAAACACTGCTTGCCGTTAGCGCTGATCTCAGAAATTTACCTATTAATATCAAAGACTTGGACTAAATATAAAACAAAAATACAAGTACGAACTTGCGGTTAATCCAGATTACCTCACTAGCCCGGACGAAACTTTTGATTAAAACTGATTAGCGCAGGTTATCTAAGGGGTGTAAATGAAGCCAAAAATTGGTATGCTCATTAACAAGCTAACCTCGATTTCAGATTTCAGTCAGCTTAGCCTGGGTGCGTCAGCTCATGGAAGTGGGTTCTTAAGTTCATAAAGCTGGGAGAGTCTCCGCTGGGCTCAAGCCCATTTCAGGTCCCAAAAGTTTTGCACAGTTGGCTGCTAATTATACCCAAATCGGATATTTTTTGCATTCCTGTGCTTACTTCATAAGTATTCGGGTGTTTCCATATATTCCCGTAATGGTTGGGTGTTACAATTAAGTATCCGAGTGTTTCCGTATATTCCAGTAATGGTTGGGTGTTACAACGTACTTCGAATCCGGATTTTCTGGATAACATTTAGAAAACCATTGTGTGAATGCTCAGCACTGGCCATGGCCTGTTTGGTATCCGTTTTTATACGTATTGCTGCGTAATCACTGGTGCTTCATAATACATTGCGCGATGATATGCACTTTTCATAAACAGAGTGGGTGCCAACATTTTACGAGTGGATTTTGAAAGCAAATTATGACACTGACGTTAGGCTGACAGAATACATTTTGGGATTTTACCAAAGCAAAGTTACTCTACCGGAATACTGAACATAGTCCCATCCCAACATCAAGTGGCATGCTCACCTTTTCGACACTGTTTTGAGGCAAACAGTGTTCTGGTTTTTATCTAGATAGCAACACTCGGAGAGGTTGGATTTCGGACTAACTATGGGTTGCGTCACCCATGCCCACACCAGCAATACCTTGGCCATTTTAAGTCTCATTTTTACAGCCAAGCAACGCTTTAGTGAGAATGCAATAGCAGGAGGTAACAGGTGAAATGTTGTGTAATTCGGGCCGCTATTTTCACAGCCAAGCAATACTTTAGTGAGCATGCTGTAGCATGAGGTACCAGCTCAAATTTCGTGCAATTCTCGCCGCTATTTTCACAACCAAGCAATGCTTTAGTGAGCATGTTGTAGCATGAGGTAACAGCTCATATGTCGTGTAATTCGGGTCGCCATTTTCCGGTATGTGCGGCGATCGTTGCCCGGCTTTGCATCTGTGTGATGAAAGCTGTAGCAGCTATCTAATTTGACACGTAACGGGACGGACCAACGGCTTCAGGATAAACGTGGGGTAATTTCATCACGTACCTGGAAATCATACCGCTTGCCAGCGACGGGGTATGCAGAAAACATTCCAAGCAAATGAAAGCCTACAACGTATTCCGAAAACTTGGCTTACTTCTGACTAAACGTAAAAGCCTTAGCCACAACAGTGGCCTCCAACCTGAGCCTGAGCCTGGACAGCAACATCTGTGCACCTCCATCCTCTCTTCGCTTCTTTTGCCCCTGACTAGGATGGACACGGAACATCTCATGCCGGCGCGTTAACCCACAAGTCATCGCGCACTTTCGCCACGTCAAGCGCCAGTCACATTACACGCGTGCGCGGTGGTGGTATGTTCGTACCGACGCGTGACGCGCCGACAGTGGAGGTACGCGTGTGCTAGCACGTTACACGCGCGCGCGGTGGTGGTGCGTGTGTACCGACACATGACGCGCCGACAGTGGGGGTGCGCGCGTGCCAGCACGTGACACGCGCGCTGGTGGTGTGCACATGCCGACAGGAAGCTGGCGCGCTCCACGCTGGTGCTGATCCCGCTCTTCGGCTTCCACTACGTCTTGTTCGTTGGCTTGTCGGCCTTCATGAACGTCAACCCGATCGTGGAACTCATCTGGCTGTTCGTTGACCAGCTGTTCGCGTCATTCCAGGTGAGGGTTGCCTGCTGTGACTTGACGAGCGCAACGCAGCTGTTCCGTTTGATTCTGAGCTTTGGCGTCAGAATGCTTCTACTGTGTGGTGTCATGGAAACACCGCAGGTATTTCACGCTATTTACCATTGGCTAATAAGTGCTTTGTGTTGTTTTCAAATGTTTTACAAATCGCTGCTTTCTCTAAAATGCAAGAATCCATTGGAATTTGTCATTTCCGCCGGTTAGGGTTGTTAAATGGCGTAAGCAAATAAAGTACAGGCTAAGAGCAGCCTCCACATAGAAAAGTTGTGAAAAAAGAGAAGAGGGAAATAGGAAATGTACATTGTTGTAATCAGGGGAGCTCCACTTCAATGGTCGATAACCCCGTGTACATGGATTGACAACGGATGCCAGATTGTCTCAAGTATTTGGTAAAGCTTGAAAATACATCAAACCTTGGCGACTTGGTTGCAGCACAACCAGAGTCTAGTTCCGATAGTAAAGACATGATGTGTCGATTTGCTCAAATACCTTTGAGTAAATTTCGGACATCTTGCACTTTAGACAGGAGTGGGAAGAGTATGGTCTTTTGGCCAGCATTCGTGCCCGATCATTGTATTTTCTATAGCAGCACAGCTGCTTTCGAAGGATCGGGCTTGCTGCCGTTATGGAAATTTCCACAGATTACAATTTTAGCTTACTTCTACAGTTTTATCTTGCCTCCACGCATATCGGTCACCGGATAGCATAACGGGACTGCAACCTCGACGCTGATTGGCTACCTTCAACGCGGAGTCGAAGCGCAGGCAGACGTGCTTTTCTCAAATCTTGAACCTTGCGAACCCGGGCGGAGTGGGTGGCCTCCTGTGCGGTTGTGGTGCATTTATTCGGTAGTGGTGTTAGAGAAAATCTGAACGCCAGCCCGCCGCCGGCTGGGCCGGCTCGGCGTCCGCCAAGGAGAAGCAGCGTCGGTCGAGCCGTGTCGGCGTCGGCGTCGGCGACGGCGACGGTGATGGTGACGAGGCGGACAGAACAAAAGCGATGTAGATACACAGTTCCGGCGGGTGCGACGGAAACAGAGGGCAGAAGAGACATTTAACAACAGTTAGAAATCACTAATAAGGCGAATGGTTAAACTTAACACAACTGGCCGAAACGGCATGGATATACAGCGGAGCGAGTTGCCGGGTCTTAATTATACCACGCACTGCTTATTTGGCCTTAACACAGCTGGCCCAGATTTTGACCACATTCAAAAAGGCAAATATAGGATACAAAATTTAACTCAGCTGCGAAATTTTTGAGCCGTATATGGATACTGATGACCAGAAACACACGCAACAACAGCGCAAGCATTGCCTGCAGCGTGTACTCAAACAGCGTCAACCGTCGTTAGTTGTTGAAACGATCTGATAGTTGAAAAACCGCTGGTACGCCTCGCTCGATCCCAGAGCGCATCCCTTCCCACCGGGCACGTCACGAACGCTGGCCGTCGCCGCGCTGGCCGGGGCGCAGCGCCTGCAGTGCGAGGCGCGCCTGAAGCGCGAAGCGTGCCTGCAGCGCGAGGCGTGCCTGCAGTGCGAGGCGTACCTGCAGCGCGAAGCGCGCCTGTAGCGCAAACGTGCCTGCAGGGCGAGGCATGCCTGCAGCGCAAGGCGTGCCTGCAGCGCGAGGCGTGCCTGCAGCGCGAGGCGTGCCTGCACCGCGAGGCGTGCCCGCAGAGGCCGCCGGCCATACAGGCGACTGGTCCGTTCCGCGTCGGTCGCAGGACCCTCGCCGGAGACCTCCCAAAGCTCGAGTGGCACGAGCAGCGCCTGCTCCGTGGGCACTGTGGGCAGACTCTGGAGCAGGGCCTGCAGCGGGTGGCCGCGCCCGGCCGGTAGCCATGCGCACACGCGAGCCGGGGCCCGTTGATGGCCGCTGCCAGTCGCTCGGTCGACAGAGCGGCTGGTGTCGCCACGGCCGCCTCCATGGCGCAGGACAGGGCCGACCCAGTTTCGGGGCTGTTCGTCACATGCCGTTCAGGTGTCTATGCGGATGTCATGCTCGCGCCGGACGAGCTCCGCGACGCGACAGAAACTTGCAGTTCCAGGCGTAGGGCGCTAATCTACCGGACGGCAGCGGTCAGTTCCAGGCGTAGGGCGCTAATCTACCGGACGGCAGCGGTCCGTTTTTCCGCCATGACGACCGACGTGTTGAGCTCCCCACCCTCGTACTCCAGCCGGAAGTAGGCGGCCGCGCCGGCCGCCAGCTCAGATGCGTCGCCGAATTCCGGCAGCTGTTTGTCCGTCGGGAGTTCCGTCGGTTCGGCGGCACCGGTCGACCTTGAAGTGACCCAGTCTGGGAAGAACGCTGATCGACAGCCGCAAGACAGCCGTCAGTTTATGGCCTGCGATTGTCGCGTGCCACTCGCACCCGCACCGCTAGATGGCCTGCAATGTGGCGGCTTCGTTGACGTTTTCCAGCAAGTTCAGATCATCGTCTACGTAGACTCGCGAGTGCACGGCTGAGGCTGCTGCCGGACAAGCTCAGCAGGTCTTCGGCGCACTGCCGCGGGGCGTTATCGGTCGAGCAGAGAGATGGAGTCGTTCAAAGGACCAACGCCTGCATTTGATGATGTCGGGCGGCTTCTCTCGGGTCGTCCACCTCACCGCAGGGGTCGTAGAGCAGGCTGAGGGAGCGGCGTCAGGACTCCGACGGGACTCAGTCAGGTTCGGTCCCGGCGGAGGACTGTCGTCGAGCGGCGCACCGCCGTAACGCGCCGCAGCGCCGCCAGTCCCGGCGGAGGACCGTTCGTCCGAGCGGCCGCACCGCCGTAACGCGCCGCAGCGCCGCCAGTCCCCGGCGGAGGGACCGTCGTCCGAGCGGCGTACCGTCGTAATGCGCCGCAGCGCCGCCAGTCCCGGCGGAGGACTGTCCGTCGAGCGGCGCAGCACCGCCGTAACGCGCCGCAGCGCCGCCCGTCCCGGCGGAGGACCGTCGTCGAGCGGCGCACCGCCTTAACGCGCCGCAGCGCCGCCAGTGCCGGCGCGCTCGTCGGTCCGCTGTGGCTTCCGAGTCCTCGGTCACTCGGGGGCAGTTACGTACTGTGGCCTCATGAAGTGCCCGGGAGGCTTTCGTGCCACCAGACCGACCGCGGCGAGTTATCACGGCCCAGGGAGCGCCGGGAGGGTCACTGTCGCGCGTGTGGAGGTGCAATGGGATGGATTGCAATCGTTTGCGATGGGCAAGTCAACTGCCTTTGACGTGACCTCTGCCAAGTTGAGGTCAACAGCTTGAGGTCACTTCCGCTCCTTCGTCGTCTACTTTTCGCTGGCCCAGACACGTTGATGCCTGACGTTGTGCGGACGCCACTGATGGGAAGATTTCGTTCCGCTTCTGTGGTTGCATATGCAGCTTGGCGCATTTGGAGACGTACCCTGAGCGACCAGCAATGGTGCCCAGACGCAGGGGCCCGGTGCGGCCCTGTAGCCCCAGGTCCGACGTCAGCTCCTCGGTGACCGCGGACACCTCTCTGCCGAGGTCCAGCACGGCGCAGGTGGCACGCTGTGCGGACCATCTGCCGCCCGCGGTCCTCAAGGGCCACGGACGGTCAGCGGCAATTATTTGCAGCATGGCGCTGGTGCTGGTTGGCTGCGCACATGGTGCCGACGTGTGTAGGGCTATCCTCTGCTGGGTCTGGCACACACCGGCCAACTGAGGCGAGAACATCCGCGGGACTCCTTGAAACATTGGATGACGTCCCTCTTAGAGCCGCGGTTGTCGCCTCGTGCGGCCTTTTAAACAGGCAGCGCGCGCCACTTGTCCGTCAGCCGGGCAGACCCGGCACGGTCTATGGTGTGGCACTGCCTCGGGGCGACCGCCGACGCTGGCCCCTACAGACGGGCAGTCAAACGCTGTGTGTGCTTGGTCGAACTTCGCACATATCCGCCCCGTTTGTCCGCGCCGCTGGGGTCCTGCTGCGACCGTCACCGTAGACGCACTGTGCGTGCGTCGGTCGCGTGACCGTGACATAGGCTGGTCCTTGTACTTGTGGAGGTCGTCCAGTCCCGAAAAGTCGACGGCACGTGCTGCGTCAACGCGGCCAGGTGTTCAGTTCGGGAAGCGTCGGCCGCGCGGGCCAGCTGCTGACCACCTGCTCGCACCAGCGCGCCAGCCCACGCCGTGGGAGCTTGGAGTACGTTTCATCGAAACTTTTCAGTTTAACCTCCGGTGTTCCGGGCAGTTTTTAGCACAGTACCGCGTATTAGGTGACGGGACGGGAGAGCCTGAGTAACTGGAATGCTTGAAATGTTCGTGTAATGTCCTTGAACTGTGATGTTCGTGGTAAGAAATTTTCCAAACTTATACAACCCATATAGCCTAAAACCGGCTTGCATGCAACTAAAAGCTGCCGCATATCGCAAACTATTTTTGTTGTCCCGCTCCTGTCACACCTCTTCCAAACCATGACCAATATTTGCAGGCTGGCTTAGCCTGGAAAAAGAGTTCGAATGTCAAAAACATGTACGGTACTTACGAGTATTATGTGGGACAAGATTAACGCAAAACTAATAGCAGTGTATGTCGAAACCTAGCGTACTGGTGTCAGGGAAAATTTTCTGCATTTTCGTGAACGCCACGCATCTAGAATCAGTTTACAGCATGCCCTCTTTGCACCATCTGTTGGTAGCCCGCGGTCGCGTTTTGATCTAAATGCGCATCATTGGAATTCTAAACCAGGTTTCATAATCGCTGGACAAATCTGGCCGAAAATTCTTGTCATCTCCGATGGCTTCAATAATTGCATCAGTACCATTTTCACACTCGTAGGACATAGCTACCGAAAGAAGGCTGTTTCCAGCTATAGCCAATGTCAACAAAAATAACCTCACCGGGCGTAAGCTTTGGCCTTTCAGAAACGACGATGATGCGACGTAGGGTCGACAAAGCCTTGGCTTAGCTGGATCTGAGGCATGGGGATGTCTGGCTTTCCCTTCGGCTTAAGTCTGCCGTGTCCTCGCGGGATATCTCGTCCGTGTTCCACGCCGTATTGGCAATCTCTGGTCAGCGGAAAATCGGTATTTTCAAATTCACAGCTCCTGTCTTGTATTGAAACATCCCGCATGTGTTCCAGCGTCGGGCACTGGATCCATATGGTGATGTAAACTTTTGCTTGAATGTTTCCCGACATTTTGACATTTTCAAGAAATTGGTGTCATCGAAGGCTCACATTTACCTGATGGGACTGGAACAGGCCGGACGGGGCGTGCAAGCGCGGGGCCGGCCACCGACATCAACTTGGCGTCCTGTCGCCTCGCGTCCGCACATCTTGCAGGTCCCGCAGCTGCGGTATGAATCAGGGAGAGGAACGCTGAAGCATGGTGAGAATGAACAAAAAAACCGGTTTTTACGGTCTTCTTGACACCAGAAATCTGTTTTAATGGAGTCTTTTTTGGATGAGTTTCAGCCAGTTTTCCTGATCAGCCCATCCCTACTTTTTTGTGAAAATGCAGCCCTGTGTGGAACATACTGGATATCACTAATGACCGGAACGAAACTGTGAAATATGCTGTAATGGTTATTGTCTCCCATCATGACCTGAACAGCGCACACTTCTAAAAGGCAAGGCACGCGTCGCGATTACTTCCCACCTTTGCCTGGTGTGTCCAGATATTCGTGGCATTACTGAATGCTTAGTCTTCTGCGTTTTATGATTATGGCAATGATATTTTTTAGATTTAATGCCAGCCGAACCGTAGACAGAGGTATGACCAATGTTAATAGCAGTGCTGAATCAGTTCCTACGCTCCATATTCTATATTTTTGCCCAGAACTTCCGCCCATTAGCTCCGAACTTCCACTTTCCAAGCTAAGTACGCGTGAAGAATTAACTTTCCACGCTGAGGTCCAGGTGCTCTTCGGATCCAAAGTTAAGTCCGGCAAAATGATCCCGAGAGGAGATTCCCAAATGAATGCACCATGCTTCGGCCAAGATGGATGATGTGAAAAACTTAGCAGCAACTTTCAACTTTTTGGTTCCGCCGGAACTCAAAGCCATTGCCGCAAACTGGGGTTCTGGCGGCTGCGAACATTATCAAATGAAGGTCGTCGTTTGCGCTGTCAGGCAAATTAACAAGTAATGAGAAGTAAGTAAGCAAGTTAACTGGGTAACTTCAAAAGTCAGTGTTGCAGGTTACAGGACGCCCCATGTTCATTTGGGATTATTGTGCCCGTAGTCATAAGAATTTTGGAGAGATTCTGACAGCCAACCGGCGCTGTTTGGAAAATGGCCTCGTCAAGTGGTTCGTGCGCATTTTCACAGCCTTCATATGCATTTGCGCAGTTCCGTCACCACCTTGTAACCCCACACAGGCAGAAAGTGAGACTGAATAGACCCGTCACCTTTTTGGCCAACTTTTTGTTCTATCTATCATGGGGCGTCCTTTGACCTGCAACACCGGCTATTGCGCGTTTGAACGGCGTTGAATCGATCTCGTCCGATCGGCGCCTGTTTGGTGACGGCGACGGATACATTAAATATTGCCCACAGATTCCGCCTCAGGAGCAGCGCCCAGCGCCAGACACGCAGTGTTCAGCAGCTACGCCATGGATTCCGCTCAGGGCTGCTTCGTGGCCATCCTGTACTGCTTCATGAGTTCCGAGGTCAAGCTGGAGCTGAAGAAGCACTGGGCGATCGTGGCGCTACGCCAACATGGGCGTGCTCCACCAACTCCGGCCGCAGCCGCTCCAACCACGGCAAGAGCTACAGGTAACCCGGAAAGGTCGCGGTCACCGCTCCGGCGTGATGTGGCACCTTCGGTCACGCCGCAGCCAAGGGCCCGGCTCCTGCGGCCGCTCCCCGTAAAGCGCTCCCTGCTCGTGGACCTATTGATCAGTCCCGCAAAGCGGTCCGATCCTGCCGCTTCCGGCGAAGCTGGCCGGTCGCGCCCCCGAGCCGAGTTCCCAGAGGACGCCGCCATTCCAGCTCGGTCTGTGATGTACGACCGTATTAGATTCGCAGCGGTCCCAGAGGGCTCGCACCTCACCGCTTCCGGAGGCCACACAAACTGTTTATTGTGATGAATGGCTGGAGGAGGCCACCTTACCAATTCCTGGTGTGGTGAGACGTTCTGGCCTCGAGCTTTTCGATGAAATTTAGTGGTACGCGGACGCGTCATAAGTTTACACCAGCGCTCGCCTACATCAGCAGGACATTAAACCGGTGCACATCCAAATGTGCTTGGGGACGCTGTTCCACAGGTGCTCACTATGGCATAGCCGCATATTGCCGCATATGAAGTGTCTAGCGGCGAATTGATGTGCCCAGTGCGTTAAATGGTGTTCTCCGTGATAATCTCGCCAGCCCTGTCTCAAAAAGTCAGCATTCGGAAGCCGTGCTAGGTGGGCGGCGTGGCGCTGACCGTGTCTGTTTGCCGCTAGAAGTATGGGCAGGAGCTCTGTGCAGAGCACTACTCTGATGGATAGGCCGTCGGAGACCGGACAGAGTCGCACACGTCCCCCGCTCGTCAGGTCTGTCACCGACAGGAGCTCACCGCGTCAGGTGAGGCGCCCTGACCTGACCTCACCTGATTTGACTCGACCCGACCCCTACCCGGCCCTGCCTGACCTGACCATATCCGATCTGACCCGATCTGGCCCCGGCGTCAGCTGGCCTGACCTAGTTTGATCCATCGCGACCTGACCTGGACAGGGTAGCGCAACCTGACGCGAAGTGATCGGACTTAAAGTGACCAACTTGACCTGATTTGACCCGAAGATAGTACTAGGGAAGCTTTTCAAACAACGAACGTAAGCTGTGTGCGTGAGAAAGAACGAGAGAGAGAGAGAGAGGGGGGAGAAAGAAAGAAAGATAGAGATAGAGAGAGAGGACGAGAGAGGGGAGAGAGAGAGGGAGGGAAAGAGCGCGCTGCTTGTTATAATGTAGGCTGTGTTGGAGACATAGTATGTACGCCTTTATATGCTGAACGATCGGAGACCGAAGCTCCTCTTCTGAGGTAGACAGAAAATGCGTTATTTGAACACTCATAGTTCTCCATGTGCGGGTAGAATTATGCCAAGAATCCGCCCTCAGCTCATGTGGGATTGGGTACCATGTGCCAATCCTGTTTATCATAGTTGGAGGTTGATGGAGCTGGCCTGTTTACCTACCAAGATACCAGCTGGTGAGAAGCTTAATGGAAAGTTATTTCAGAGTGGGAAAGCTGAAAAAATGGTACATGTTTCCGTGATCAAATTCAGAATCTCTGCCCGGTATGCATCTAACACTGGGTGGTTCAGGAAGGCATGACTGCTAACGAGTGGTCCAGAAGGGAATGCTTTATATATATATATATATATATATATATATATATATATATATTGGGGGCATCGGGTGTACATATATATATATTATATATATATATATATATATATATATATATATATATACCCAATGCTGTGTTGTTTGGGAGAGGACGTCTGTTGTGTGGCCGTGAAGAGTACCGATAGTGTTGTGTGCCTGAGGGGTAAGCATGGTGTTGTGTGGCTCTGTCGCGGATGCCTGACATCGCGTGGCTCCAGTGAGCAGGCCTGGGTGCTTGTATGGATCTGGAAACGTCGGTCCTACTGTGCCTTTCAACAGAGTACAGATGTTGCCGCGCTCTTCGGAAAAGCACGCGCAGTGTCGTGTCAATCGAAACAAAACGTCTTCCGCTGTCTACGTACAGCTCGGGTACGGTTTGTTGGAGACGGTTGGAAATATACGTCACACATGAAATACTCCATTTCAAACATGCACTACGTTGAAGACCTGTCTAACTCGACTGTCGTGTTAAGTATTTGTCGCAATTTTTGCGCGTACTTTTTGGCCTCGCTACGCTTTATCGGCGTTGCTACTTTCCATGCTGATGTTCTTCACTAGTTGAGGCTCTCGACTACAGCATCCCTCATTCACAAATAGCGGCTCCTGCTGCAGGGTCCGATCGGACTTCAGCCACCTCCGCCATTAGCGTCTTTGCAAAGGCAATTTAACAGCTGCCGCCCACGCGTTGGCTGTAACAAACTCTCGGCTGGAACTCGCCATCTTTCACCGATCAAGGCGTGAACATTCATCACATTAGGAGCTGAACAATTAACTATAATGATGAAAAACCCGTGGGGTCCCCGGTTCTCGTCTTATCAGTCTTCGATTCTGTGCTACTTTGCGTTGACAAACCAACCTGTTGCGTGAATCGCGCTTTTTACTCTCGAGAGCGCCCCGCCGTTTAAAGATTGCTCGCAACGGTCGAATACATGAGCGACAATCATTCAGTTAGGAGCTTGAGTGAGACCACCCACGCGAGGTGAAACTTGGTTGTACTCCTTGCAGAAAGCACATGCTAATTGTAAATAATATGAGACGATGCCCTGGATCCCACCTGTTACACATTTGATTTGTGACAACGATGTTAGGGACGTCGGTACAGGAGCGCCTATGGATGGAACGCGTGACAGTTTGCCGCAAAGACGAATGCAAAGAACAACTCTCGACAACTCTGGAAATACGATGCATATCGGCAGCTGAGCAATATTCAGCTGCCTGCTCCTGCGCTTCAGCTACACATTCCCACAGCCCTCCGCGAACCTTGCGGGGAGCGCGTCTCTGAGCGTGCGGCAGAGGTAGGTCACCGCGGCAGGGCGCATCGGGTGGCCCGGGGCGTTTCCAGCCGGGGTCCTGGCGCCGTCCTCCGCGGTTTGCCGAGTCGTCACTCAATGTCGGCCCCGGCGCGCCAGGGAGGGGCGATGTGTGCTCGGCAGGCGGCGATGTGTGCGGCTCGTCTTTCTCGGGGGCAAGGCGAGCCGCGACTGCGCCGCTCCGCTTCCGGCTCGGCCTCGGCTCGGTTCTTCGGACTCGTAATCGCCTATTGGGCGGCAGGAAAGGATTGGGACGGGATGGGATACCTCTGGTCGATGGAATGTGTCAGAGCAGCCTTTGTCCACTGCCAAGGTTTCCCTTCAGCTGGTGCTTAACTGGGCCCAGAGTAAACTCGAAATGGTAGCCGAAGGAGTTGGAGTATGGAATTGCGACCGCATGAAGGCTTCTCTTGTCCATTGCGAATTCGATTGACGAGAATGAAATGTTGGTTTACTGGAAGCGGAAGCTAAAAAAATAGCATTATCGTCGACCATGACGCATGCTCCCACGGTCGGCACTCACAGTTAACGGTGCAACTGTACGCCCAGAACCATCGCTTTCTTACAATAAACTTGCGAATTTTACCATTGCTTACACGTGTTGTAGAGCATTCGCAGAGCTGAGGACCAATTCCAGAGAGGACGAACTATTATGGATTTAGAGAACTGTAGCAGATTAGTTTCCCGCCTGTCTCGTGCTAAATCAAGATGCATTAACGTTCACTTCCTGGAAATGACTGAAAAGCAATTAGCCGTGCGATTGAGCGATTAGGCTTTTTAGCCAGGGGTGACGCCTCACACACCCTCCGGACATTTCCTCTGGGACAAACCAGGCATGACAGGAGGATAGAACGCTTCACGGATCCGATTAATTCCGTTGATGGCGGACGGGCGTTGATCGGGACGGAGATCTGCTTTGTTGTACGAGTGTTTTTGTCTGATGACGCAGCCGTTGTCATTTATGGAGCGTGTCGTGATTTAATATAACACTATGTATTTATATATATATATATATATATATATACATATATATATATACATATATATATATATATATACATATATATATATATATACATATATATATATACATATATATATACATATATATATATCTATATATATATATATATATATATATATATATACCCACTTCTAATGTGTAATTTTATGTTAGTTTCTTGCAACAAAAACTTGGAAATTATACCAATGCATGGGCAGAGTGTTGAGCAGCCGTGAAGCTGGTCGCGAAGCCCGCTCCCGAAAGGTGCCGTGAAGCTAGTAATCGTAGGCAGATACGCTTGCATGATAATGATTCAGGCTGGTGTCAGGCAAGATGTCGCCAAGACACTCAGACTATCATGCCGTGCAGTGAACACAGGAGGAGGTTTTCGCAGGGAAGAGTTTTCAATGCCGAGTAGTGCTCGGGCCGATCCTCGCGGATCAGCCGGATAGTGAAAATAGTGTGTGCCTAAACTGCACTGAAGCGAAATCCAACGCGTTGAGATTGTTGGTAAAAGTTCGCGCAAGGGGTACACGATGCTTGACACGACTGCTTAGCGTCACCGGAAACTCCTAATCAACCTCACGCATACAAAATGGCCAAAAAGGCAGCATTTGCCGAAAGTACCATGAAAAAAGAAAAAAAGAATTGCAGTCGGAACGACTTTAATAGAAACGTTTGGAAAAACGAGTTCACGTCACTTCACGTCAAGTTGCTTTAAACGCTGTCACTTCACCTCAAATCACGTCAAACGCTGTCACTTCACTTCAAGTCACGTCAAACTCTATCACTTCACATCAAGTCACGTCAACCGCTTGTCACTCTACGTCTAATCACGCCAAACACTGTCACTTCATGTCGAGTCACGTAAAATGTTGTCACGTTACGAAACGGACATTGAGCATGGGCCACCGCAAACAAGAAAAGCATGGGTCACATGGTTATTTGTTTAATTACCTTGTTATTTTCTTTTATCGCCAACAGAGCAGCATTCCACTAACAGGCGAAGTCGTTTAAATTAAGATACAATACACACAATGCAATACGTACAGTACAATATAGATATACAAATACAATACAATACAATACGCACAGTACACAGTCGTATGAACATAAATGTAGGATGGCATATCCCAAAGCTAAGTGAAGATGCTACAGAGTTAAAGCATCGTTTAAAAGCGTAAAGCGTCGTGATCGTTTAAAATCTAAAAATGGCAAAATTATCATGACATTTATCCGCACTAGTGTTCCCAACGTTTGGCAGTCTCCAAAAAAGACCGCTATGTACTGTCCGCACACAGGCGCGGGGTACAACGAGCAGAGTTCGGGTGCGGGCCGATCGAGGCGGTACAAGCAAGGGAAACAGCTAAGCAAGATTTGAGAGCTCAGTTTACCTTGGAAGATGTTTCTCAGAAAGAGCAAATCGTGCTGCACTCTTCGTGCTGCTATGGATGCGATTTTGCAATTCAGTTGACGGCTGTCATAAGAGAAGTTGTTTGCCTGGAGAATGTGTGAATAAGTAACCGAATAAGACACTTGGGCTGCACCCGATCGACCTGCACTATGTGAGAATTGGCTGCCTCCGTCCAGACCACGTTACAATAAATCGCACGTTTGCAAAATACGCAGCCATCACTGTGCTTCGGTTGAATTTTGACCTGCCGGTACTGACTTGGGTAAGAAACATAAGGAGCGAAGGTTAATTTTGTATCCAGCGTTATGCCAAGGTCCACAATTTTGGCACATACGTTCAAGCTCAGTTCTATCGATAAAATACTTGGCTTGGACGGGAAGCACGCCTGAGGGTCACCGTGAATGTTTTACATTTAAGAGGGCCAAGGGTCATCCCCCATCTGACCGACCACGCCACTAGATGATCGACATCATTCCAAGGGTCAGCGCCCATCTGACCGACCACGCCAACGCATGATCGACATCATTACGCAGTAGCAGGCCTTCATGTCGGTCGGCATATTCATGCAAGATGGCGCGCCCGCTCACACAGGCTGAAAGAGCCCATGAGTGGCGCCGCGCCCGCCCGCCGAACATATCCTCTAGGACAACAAAGCCATGGCCGGGCTAAAGCTCTTCGCGGATTGGATCAATCGGCGGTGGCGGACGGATGCGTCCGGCGGATTAGGCCGGGCGAGAAAACTTGGGCGGCGGGCACACAGATTAGGACCGGACTGGTTATTGAGAGGTTGTCAGGTTGAGCAGATCTAACGGATTGAAGGCTTGTTTAAAAGCACGAGGTGCTTACTGGTTTTATCATTCTCCCTGGCAACAAACCTACGATAGAAGCTTTAGTTCTACAAGATGCTGGATTCAAGCATGGGTAATTTCAAAGCAACCCAGATTATTGATGTAAGCATGTCACTGAGTGGAATATCCAACAAAAGAGGGCGTTTGACAATGAATGCTATTTAATAGGTACTTGCCAGTTTATCACCTCGGTGCCATGAAGGTGGCGGCGTGGACAGTGACTGCTTGCTAGTAATATGCCTGATACGCATTGTGAAAGCGTCATGCACAGCTTTATGATTACCGATCTGGTTCGTGGCAACAGGTAGAATTTTATTATTCATATTCTTTATCAACATTCACCCAGCGATGCCGAAAACGCCTGTACAGGTTCGCAACCATTTCAGTATGTTGTTTTGGTATACTGTTATCGACACCAGTGAACCTTGCATAGTGCTACGCGGTCCAACTGACATCAATGGGATCTCTCTATGCTACTGAATCACTTCCATAGGTTACCTACTACGAAAGACAGGAGAAACGAAAATACAAGCAGCCTATCCCCACTTCAGTTAAAGACAAGCCCGAGCTCTCCAATAACTTCCGATTGCCAAAATCCTTGACTAATATCAACGCGACATCATAGAGGTGCACGTAGATAAAATGTGATATTTTTCTACTGCACGTCCCACACATATCGTTATACATTGTGCCCGTACTGTTCTCTTGTTGCCTTCGACAATACACTTGACCAAGCCACGTGTCAAACTATCCCTGAGCCGCTTAGTGCGTTGAGGTCATACCTGCCGTGTTTTTTTAAAGCACAGCTACCCCAAGAGACCTACAATCTGTCCCCCCCCCCCCACATCGATTTTCTATTATAACGAATCATCTCTGAATGATGCGAAGACCTGTCTTTATGTTATTACCTATGATTCGTTTTATTTAAGCATTCTGCGGATTTTAAAAGAATAAAAAGCAGTGTTATAGCCGTCGGTAGTACCAATGGCCTGATTCCTCGTTGAATAACTAGGACAACAAGTTTTTTAAGCTGTTGGATATATGTAATGCCCGTTCTACCACTGACGTGGAATTTCGCGATCGGATGACATGGGTCAGGGCTCACGCAACAAGCACTGCTTAGCGTGAGCTCTGGTCCCAGTCTTATCTATTTTCCAATTAAATCCTTTTAATTATTTCCTCGGTTCGGATTAAACCTGCATAAAAATGTGTTGTAAGAATGATGCATTTTGCAGTCCAGGTATTTGTGACTTTTGGTTGATGTGAAGATCTCTGTCATTTGACATTGGGTATCACCTCGAAAGGTTATCTTCAGAGGTCAGGTTTTTGGTCAGAGGTTTTTGAAAGGTGCTTCTGTCTACGCTGAAAAAGATTCTGATGCTTAAAAATCCGAAATCAGCCGTAAATTATGGGTGATATGGTCTTCCCTGTCATCTGATATTCAAGAGCGACCTGGAAAGGTCAGTATTTGTTGACAGATTCTGGTTTACGCTCTGAAGATCAATCTGACGTTTATCAGCTGATGATTTTTTATGACATATAGTTCCCTGGTATTTAACCATGAAGAGTGACCTCGAGACATGAGAAATACCGAAGGACGCTGGTTTGTATGCGGATGAATATTGTGATGCTTAAAATCCCAAGTCAACCGGTAACTCTTGCGTGACGTGGAGAGCCCCATTCGAGACAAGCTAGCTCATTCGCTGAAATCGTTCAGTAGTCTTTGTGCGATGCTAAATTTCCCTTCTATGACCTTGCATTTGACCTTTAAAGGATGGTCTTGAGGGGCGATGACTTCTTTCGGACGCTGTTTTAGGCGCTGAGCACGATTATAGTCCTTAAAAATCCGAAAATAGCCGCTTTCTTTTGGGTGATATAGATTTGGGTGAAAATGATTTATTAAGTTGGCTATGAATCTGATCTTGAAGAGAAAAGTGTCATTGAAAGGTCAAGACTATTCGACGGATGCTATACCATGCATAAGTTAAAATTCTTATGCTTAAAATCCGAAATTTTCCGATAACTTTCGGGTAATATGGACGTCCTCGGCACTCGACCTTGATTTTGACCTTGATGTTAGGGCTCAAGACGATTATGATGCCTATCGGCCGACAAATTTGGTTGAGATGGAGTTCGCTGTCCCTTGACCTTGAATGGTGACACTGAAAGGTCGGGAATTTTGACGGACGTCGGTTTATGCGTTGATGAATATTCTGATGCATACAAATCTGAAACCAGCACAAAACTTTGTGGTGATATGTAGATTGCATTTCGGTCTGAAATTTTACAATAAGGGGGTGATCTCGAGAGGACAGGACGTTTTTAGGGGTCTCTGGTTTTGTTTTTTTTTTGCTAGGTTTTGCGCTTAAGACGGTTCCGGTGCTCAGAAATCTGGAATCAGCCGGTGACTTTTTTAGTGATATGGAGTTGGCCATCACTTGCCCCTAAATTTACCCTTAAGTGTTTTCCGGGGAGGTGAGAGCTTTTTAAGCCGCTCTTTTGTCGCTGAAGATGATTCTGATGTCAAACCTTTCGGAGGCGAATTAGCCGAAGACAATTCTGGTACTTAAAAGATCTGAAATAGGCTGATAATTTTTGGGCGGCATTGAGTGCCTGGTCATTTTAACGCTAAATTTGACCCTGGAGGCCACGTGCTGTTGAATATTGAATGTCATATACAGTGCCCTCGTGCCGTTTTTAATTATCTGGCGTGTTTTCATCGAAATCTGAACACATAACTAAATAAATTGCTTATTTCACGGACGTACATAACCCCACCTTCTCTCGCTCAACCGAGTCATAAAACTCCTCATGTGAAAGAGTATGTACACCCCGCTATCTGACGAGACAGAGACACAGAGGCGCCCTACCAAACGTGTCCCACCTGTTGCCGCAGCTCAGCGTGGCCGAGCCCATCAAGGAGGTCAGCTGGGAGGAGTCCCGGGCGCCAGCCGACATCGCCCCGCCGGCCGTGGTGGAGGCGCCGCCGCAGTCGGCCGCCCTGCTCGTGCGCTACGACGGTCTCAGCGGCGGCTCGGTCCACATCGAGGCCGCACCGCTGAACGGCACCAGCGATGGCAGCCCGCCGCGAGCCTGAGCGCGCCAGGCTCGCGGCGGGCGCGCCACAATTGTGCCGTCCGTCGGCCTTTGACGTGCGATGTGACGCATATCCTAGCGTGGTGTTTGGTGTTATTGACTTCTTTTGCTGGCAGCGAAGACGCATGACATGTTTTGCAGTGATTCTGTTGTTGCTTGCTGGCCCGGCCCGTGGGCAGCGCTTGTTTCAGGAAGTGGATGCCCAACCCGAACTGAGTCCTTAAAAACCAGTCTTTTAGGTCCCTGTCCATGGTTGTGTCCATCGTGTGTGGCACTGGAAGAGTTATGTCAAGAACTCTTTATGACTAGGATCGTCTTAATCTAATCCCTATAAACTTCTTGACCCAACCCGCCACCCTAGGTTATACCGTTCGCGATCAGCTTCCTATCAGTCATAACCACCTTTTACCACCAGCTTACTGGATCCTGAGGCTTTAGATTAAGCTATAGAAGAAGTGACGGAGGCTCTGTATTTGGATTCAGTCGCTTTACCTTGCCCCCCTAGATTCAGAGATTGCAGGATTCATAGATTCACTTCTTCGGCTCTTCATAACAAACGACTGGTGTTCTCCACCTAGAGACCGTCGCGGTTCTGGTTTCCTGTAACCAATCCACCCATACTCATGGGATTGTCCGTACCCACTTGCTGCCCATTCGCGATGAATAGGAGCAGCCCCTTACACACCCGTTTGCGCTTCTCCACCACTTAGTTTTAAATTATGGAGGAGATTCAGGAAAGGCTATACCCAAACCTATCCACATCCAAACTACCCAAACTGCAGTAATGGAAAAAGTTGCGTGAATCCAGGAAGTTATGTCCAAAAGAAGAGAAAACCAGTGCCAAGGTGTATATTTTCTTGAACTACCGATCCGACAAGTAACGTCTCACCCATCCCACAACTGTAATTTTCCCAAAAACTGTACCCAACCTCAACCCGTTAGGCAGTCCATATGGGTACCCATGGGTTTCCCCAACCAGGTAAGTTTTCTACCTTCACCCTTGGTATAGGCTCTCTTGGTATAGGCTTGGTATAGGCTCTCTAGTTGTCTTCCAAGCCGACACAAAATTACGGCCGGGCTTTTCCAAAGAATGGTGATTGTTGTTGACCTACGAATGCGTCATGTCATGAACATTCATTGATATGAAAGTCCAGTCATGGTAATTCGTAATAGGGACTTTTTAAAAAAAACTGTCAATATTTTTTGTCACTGAATGTTGACGGTAATCAGAAGCCGGCTTCAAGTGAGAATGTGTATTTCTCTTGTCTTCGTATTCGGAAGGTTCTGTAAGCACCGTGTTAGTGAAGGTCACGTAAGATTCAAAAGCAGAGCAAGGAACATTGAAATTTAAGAATAAATTCCTGGTTCAATTGAATAGAAGACCGTATAATTTTGACACTACTGTTGTTGTCCTTTCCTATACTCCGGCTGTGCAGAGCCGCATTGTGCTGGGGCCTCGTACGTAAATGCTGCACAATGCGTTCCTGCATTGCCGGTGTATGGAAAAAAGGAGCACCTGGCATTAGCGTCGTACTATGTCGTACTATAATACCCCAATACGGACGTGGCACAAAGTGTCGGTACCAAAGGAAACCATGCAACACGTAACCGCTGTGGAGCTCAACGTTGGGTTCGGTTTCGGTATTTTAATATTCAGGTAGATATATTTAAATATTGTATGGAAATGTCTGGGTCCTTGCTTTAATTGTCCAATACAGTGCAATGCGACTGTATGGCGGGTGAGACGAACTTACACAGCTATTCAATGGGGGTCTGATCTGGGGGATACAGGGCCAAGGAAAAATGTCATCGATGAGATTGGCGTTGGAAATCGTTGTCGCTTGTCACATGCGCACACAAAACGTCTTAAAGGATTGGGTGGAGCGTATTTCGCTCATTCAGGTCAAGCACTTAACGGCCGTTGCCATGCTACTAAAAACGTCTAGCTTGCTAGCGTCTTATAGTGTCTGTCCGGTTAAAAATGGTGTTCTACTCCATTGTTCCAAACGTTTTTGGACGCGACAGACACCGTCAAAAATAGCCATGTGGACTGACTCGTCAGAAATCCGCCGATGAAAAAAACTGGCAATGGGTTAGCCGATGCTATTCTTATTAACATGACAACCACAAGGATTGCTGTAAGACATCATACAACTCTGCAAACTTATCCTCAACCGTGGCGCAATACATGAGTGTAAATTTTACCACTCTGTTCGCAGCAGAACACTTCGTCGCCAATCACGTCACTGCAGCCTGTTTTATGACATACTCACAATCACCATAAGGTGACGACGTTTTTAAGTGATGTACCAGGCGCGTCGCAAAGATCTTATCCATACACGTAGTTTTCTCTCCAAGTACCTACAGTTTCCCCTCCTAGCGCGTGGCTTATTCTATATGGGTGCCCGCGGTTTACCGACCCGTGATGTTCCCTCATTGTGCCCACGTGAGTGACGCAGCCTGTTAGCCCCGGCGCTACAACTGCAGCTGCTCATGCGGTTTGTGACAGCAGGCATCGTTAAAAGAAGCGTGCGACGGAGCACGTGTTATGTAAAGCACACCTCGGCGTGGTGCTTGCGAAAGCCAGATCGACTGGGGAGAGCGTGACAACTGCAGCTGTCCACGTGGCTTGTGACAGCAGGTATCGTTGAAAGCGGCGTGCGGCAGAGCACGTGTTATGTAACGCACAGGTCGGCGTTATGCTTGTGAAGGCTAGATCGGCTGAGGAGAGTGACCCATTGCACCGCATTTGTCTGTGTTTTTGCGGCGTTCATCATGGTAGCAGTTGGAGGTGTTCGCGCAGTGGAGCGGTGCCTGTGATGACGGTTGGATATCGCTTCGCAACGCACCCCTGCACACCAAGGTGTTTGCGGCACCGATGACAGGGAAATACGGAAAACTGGCTCTCGATGTTATCATTGTATCGATTCAATACAAGATTTGTTTTCGTCATGTGGAACGCTCATACGTTATGTCTCGGTGATGGGTGCTGAAGGTAGTCTTCCGACACCACTTACTTGACGTGCTCGCCTCGAGGTTAAAGCGCGACCGGAAAACGCAGCGTCTTCAGCGCGAGGTCCCACATTCACTTTGGCAGGATGTGTGCTTATTCATGATCGGTACAGGTTTGTTTGTATAAATTATCCAAGGCTGCTCTAAAACTTAGGAGCAAAAATCTGAAAAGCGTCCGTTACATTCGAAATCTGAAAAAGGATGCAAAAGTTGGGATAAAGTTGCATTCGTTTATCCTTCTCTGACGTGGAAGACGAAATCATCTGCACTTCCCTATGTTTTTCCCGCATTTCCCTGTTTTTTCTCCGCAAGTGTGGGACCAGCGTCGTTCCACTACCTCACCTAAAGAGCGTTCTTGGTGAGTTTCTAGGGTTTTGCCAGAATGTAGAAGCTCAGTGTTCCCTTACGCGGCTGGCTAATGCGTATATTAGTATGTACACATTGGCCAATGGTCTATATCTTTATTGTCGGGTTTGTAAGAGGGGCCCGTAAATGTCGGAATTTTCGGACTATCGTGAGCGCAAAGACCCTGTCGGCGACAATTCAAGCTGTCGCCAGACTTAGCGCGTGGCACTGACCGGTCAGCTGGCAAAATGTCGTCGCGATCTAGCCCTGGCGGCCGGAAGGTCGTGTTCACGAGATTGGCCCCGATCCATCACTGGATTTCCGGACGCGGGGGCCCGCTCCTTCCACATTCATGTGTCAGGGCCGCAGGTTCAGTCATATTTGAGACGCAAACGGAATGCCATAGCCATAGCGCTCTCAGTTGTCTGTGAGAGAGAAGCAAACGTTATTGCAACGCTATCCGCCATCTGAAGAGCACACGAACATGCTTGCCGTCTTAGCAGTAAATGAAAGGCAGAAACCTCTGGATACCTAGATGTTCGTTGCCTTAATCTAGCGAACGCGTAGAAACCCAGCTCACAAGCTGCAACGTCCACTGAGAACACCCGTCACAAAACCTACGTCGCCGATAGCGAAGTCAGCTCGTCCCCGTGTGAACCAGTTAGTGCTCGACCAGACGGTGATCAGGAAATGAACCATTCATCGAAAGCATGTTGATCAAAGACGATCTGAACTGATTCAGGCGAAAGCGAAAGGTTTTAATTGACAGTCGAGTTAAATTAACAAGATTTCGATTTTTCCAATGGGTCAATAAGTTCAGTATGACGCCAACATTTTCATGTCTCAACAGCGTAAGACGCCAGGGTAGAATCAAGAACATAATATCCAAACAACGCGTAGGCGTCGATCTCTGATGCCATCCGTTGACGCTTAGTCAGCCGGCCGGGCCGAGAGGGCCGCCGCCTGTAGCGTCGGTATCATGTTCACAGCCATGCCAACGCACACCAACAAACAGCCTTCTGCCGTCCGCGCCCGGTTCCTTTTTCTCTCTCTCCACTCTGTCTGCCTCTCTCTCTCTACTACTGGCTGTCTACTCAAAAGTAGACAGCCAGTCTATTTTTGAACACCGCCATGTTCACTGGACCAGTCTTCTCTCGAAAGCCGCCATGTTAACTGGCCCAGTCTTTTCCCGAAAGCCGCCATGTTATCTGGGCCAGTCTTCTTCCGGAAGCAACCATGTAAACTGGGCCAGTCTTTCTCCGAAAGCCCCCATGTTAACTGAGCCAGTCTTCTCCCGAAGCCGCCATGTGAACTGGGCCGGTCTTCTTCTGAAAGCCGCCGTGTTACCTACAGTGAACTTAAGCTCTATCCTTCTGCTTCAAAATAAAAAGCAAGACAGAGTCAACGGTCTGTGGGAAAATACGCACGATCCGTACTGTGTCGCCGTAATAGAGCGGTTGCGCGCGGGTGTATGGCCATCGATCAACCCGCCCATGCTCTACGCTTGGTCGCACATCTCGATCGCGGATCGTATAACTATTTGGATCATCGTTATTGTCTTGTGTGTTAGTGCGCACACGGGTTTCGACCAGTTAGTTATCCAGCCACCATCAAGTGTCGGTCAAAATCGTATAAATGCCACCAGTGATGATGGCGAAACTAGACAGAGAGAAATAAACTACTTTACCGAGATGTTTCGCAGGAACGAGTACTCAAAGGGCTGCCTAGGCCGGAAGTCCAAAGAGCGTGGTTGAAACGTAGGGCAGCTAAAGGAAAAGCGACAGCAACGGTATCACTGCCATACAACGGCTTGTTAGATAAGATCAAAAGAGTCTGTAGACAATTCAAAATTAGGACCGTCTTCAGAAGCTGCTCAGCGCTCCGGAGAACACTTGCCAAGGTTAAGACTATCGGCACCTGAAGGACCGAATGAAGAGCCGCATGTACGACATACCATACAGCTGGGGCAGTCCTACAGAACAGAGCCATGTCGCCCTCTGTCCGTCAGGCTGGAGGAGCAAAGAAAGGCAACTGCCCGAGTTGAGGCTCTGAAGTCTGGTGTGGCAAAGCATGCCTGGTCAAAAGACCATCACTGAACAGCATATCGGCATATTGTACGTCCTATTTGGACGGTGATATTTGAGGTTACGTCTCCTACCAATCTTGGAATAGCCAAAACGTTTGTAAAACAAGGGGCATTGGTGAGGGAAAACAGGCTGAAAATGCGTGCAATTCATTGCTCGCTTTAACATGTAAGAACTGCGTGCAGTGTTTAAGAATGACAAAAAACTGTCTTATTTGAAAACAATCAACACGAACTGCACTACCGCAAACCGAAAGAGAATTGTCACCTTGCTTTATGAAGCTGACAGCTGGTCGCACTGTGGCCCACGGCTATCTCGGCGATAAGCTGAAGACGGGGCAGGGCCTCGGACCGTCTCGGAAACCTCACCAGCCTTGAGCAATTTGCCGTCTCCGGGGTCCTCCCGAAAGCCCCGGGAGACCAATGACCTGGGAGCGCTTGCGGTTTCAGAGAACAAATCACACAGACTGTTCGCACCACAGACTGTTCCCGTTAGAAAATATGCTATTTCCCAAATGACACACCCATGGATAACATGAGGAGCGACGCACAATAAGCCGGCTTGGTTCTAGGACCCACTTCCGCAGCGCAGACGCCATCGGAGTGGATCATACAACGTAAAAGCGTCCACAAGGCACTCACATATACTGAGGCGGGCTTCACCCCTGTCGCCCCACCCTGTTAATTCCCTTTCGCTTTTCGCCGTTCTCACCACCTCGTCATATTAACGAGGGCGGCAGGATGGCTCCAACGACCAGCTACCACCGTGTCTGCAAGATACCGGTCGGGCCTAGACACGTGCTGGTGTCGCGCAGACACGGCCAGCAAACACGACAGCACTGCTGACTACTCGACAGCTTCGCAACCGCAGCCCGCTCCAAATTTAGTCCCCTTTACCCAAGTTACGACGCATGCACATTACCGTCTCGACAGATTACAGGGCGTACATAAATCAATGCATGTTGATGAGACAGCTGTTGTAGGCTCCGGCGCGGCCGCCTCGGCCGGAGCGCGTGGTGGCCGCTGGGCAGACGACGGCGGCGGCCGTCGCTCGGGCCGGCCCGGCTGGCTCAGGCGGTGCCGTGCAGCTGCTGCACGTACGAGCCGCGCTCCGGCATGGCCTCCGTCTCCGGGCTGCGGTTGTGCGCCTTCCACACCGGCACGCCGCAGAACAGGCGGCACGCTTTGATGTAATCCTGGAAAAGGGCCGGGGCGCTGAAGGTCAGTCATCGGTGCGGTCCAGCCCGGCCACGCCTCTGGGGTTTGGGTACGGATGCCGACGCGGCGCCACGCGGGACCGTCTGGAGATAAAAAAAGCAACTACGCCGTACGGAACCGTCTGGAGATAAAAAAGAAACTGCGCCGTGCGAGATCGTCTGGAGATAAACAAGAGAATGCGCCGTACGGGACCGACTGGAGATAAAAAAGAAACTGCACGGTGCGAGATCGTCTGGAGATAAACAAGAAAATGTGTCGTACGGGACCGTCTGGAGATGAAAAAGCAACTGCGCCGTACGGGACCGTCTGGAGATAAAAAAGAAACTGCGCCGTGCGAGATCGTCTGGAGATAAACAAGAGAATGCGCCGTACGGGACCGACTGGAGATAAAAAAGAAACTGCACCGTGCGAGATCGTCTGGAGATAAACAGGAAAATGCGTCGTACGGGACCGTCTGGAGATAAAAAAGAAACTGCGCCGTGCAAGAGCGTCTAGAACTAAAAAGAAACAAAGAGGCCGCCTCACGTATCGTTTCGCGTCTTTTGTCGGATTTTAATTGTTATTTCAAATTTTCAATTTCTCATTTCATTATTGGATCTTAATTCTCTAAGAATAATTTTTAATATTTATTCCATACTCATTTCACGTTTTTTACCCAAAGGCTTTCGCCCATTTCGTCTTTCACCCCCCCCCCCAAAAAAAAAACAGCATTTGCCGACCCAGTTAATTAGTACGTCTAAATTTCTCACACGGATCATAGCTTTTGAAGAACTAACTATTCCTTTCACCTGAAAATTAACCATTCGACACTTTCTGTTACACGCTTCAGTTTGACATTGGATTCCGTGTGTCACACTTTCAAGAAAATACTCTGCTTCCACACCGACACCAGGTTGAAGAAATCCCCAAATTTGGGAGAAGAATAATGCCGAAAACGCCCGCTTCATACCACTTTAATGGCCTGCATTTTCTCCATCCGAAAAGGCTGCCTTTCACAACCAGTCTTAGATTTCCGGGCAATGTATATATGGTACCTGGAATGTATGCATCCATTCCAAACGCATCACTACCCACATTTGAACACGATGTTCGGTGATGGTGTAAAAAACATGTTTTGACGAGTGGGGTCAGCTGTTGAACTGTGAACAAAGTTCGAGATTCAGTGGCTCAGCCCATATTGCCCGCTTTCCCACTTTCTAGAAGCCGGCAATATTTCCAGCCACTAATCGCAGATTTACGCAATTTTCAGCAACAAGGATCACGGCTTCATACAAAATTGTGCAATATCTTTTGAGCCCTCACACGTGGGGAGAAAAACTTCAACATTGCACTACTACCTTGATTTCGCGTCCCTATCCAATAAGCACTGCAAAGGTAACATTTTTAATTCTTCAGTTACACGAATGCAAACCGGGCCCAGACCTCGTCTACGTCACGGCCCGGCTCCCTCGCGCAAAGATACCGAAGACCTAACGATGCACGTGAACATGCTGATTACAAATCAGTATCGAATCTCAAAACTGTCCGACCCATAGGAGCCCTGATGATTGGAGGCATGCCGCGTTTCCGAAGCCGCTCTCCGTAACGAGATACTGTAGCCTGCCCAGCGGACGCTCGGGGCATGCAAAATACCCAGCTTCACGGACTTATTTATTGTGACCACTATCGAGTCAAAACACCGACCGCTTTGAGTTAAACGTCGGTCATGACTACCAAAACGGTAAATAATTACAAATTCATCCATTTCTTTGACTGACATAATCAAGGCAGAGCAGCAGGGTCGCAGCCAGAGCCTTGGCAATGTGAGGCGCACGAGGTTGAGAGAGGGTCCCCTGACGGTGGAAGGCGCCTTCCCCCTAAACAGCTGCCTGATATGACCCAATTCTTAAAGAGGGGCATGGTATTCTTTGTTTGTTTACTACGTTTCCTTATACAACTGGAATAGAAGCAAAAAGCTCTGGCGAGATAACATGTGTCTGCATTTTGAAGTAAAAGGAAAAGTTGAAGAAATCAGGCGTCAGACAACTACATGGAATAAATCACCGGCGTTCTTCATTTAACAATGGTTCACTCGACTCTTCCTAACCGATAGAACTCACAAGTTTTACCAGAATTTCGATCTGGGTCCTACAGAGATACTGAGGACCTTGTGAATGTAAATTGTGGACAAAAATGGGTCAATAACTTGCATTAATGAGACCAACCCATGTTTGCCTGAAAAAGTCAACATTTAGTCAGAATCGATTCGTGAGAAACATGATGTAACGCAGTGTAAAACATGCACGCTCGAAAATCTTAACAACAAAAACCTCGAAGCCCTAGGTACAGTCTCCATGAGCTGCTCGGCGTCGCCCCTTGGCTAACACTGGTGGCGGATAACGGGCGGACGAAAATCTGGTGGTGGAACTGGAGCAGTGCAGGTAGAACCTCTATTTTTAGTGTTGCTGTAACATCCAGAGGACAATCTCAAAATTCGAAAGGAGGTGCCCGCTGGTACGATCAAGTCCAAACCGTAAACGGTACGTAGTTATTTGAAACCAAACTCTCGGAAGCATGATTTTACGGCGGTCGCTCTCGCGCGCACAGCGCCCGCCGCCTGATGTCACTCGCAGTGGCCAACGTCGTTCGGTTTTACGGGAACCGTAACCCCGGCCGTCGCTGTTCCTGCTCAAAGATTGCAAGCGCGCGGGCTCAAACTTGTCGATGTAGTTCGTTTCACTAGTTAATTCCACAAAAGAATGCACGTTCTCAGGCCAACATGTATTGGCCTTTCCATTTTTGGACTCATCTCGACCCATCTTCAACACTTTAAGCCCGTTACGTTTTCAGACGAGGCGCCCAT
Source organism: Pollicipes pollicipes (assembly GCF_011947565.3). Lineage (NCBI taxonomy): Eukaryota > Metazoa > Arthropoda > Thecostraca > Pollicipedomorpha > Pollicipedidae > Pollicipes > Pollicipes pollicipes. The sequence continues at coordinate 25,964,706 of NW_023596461.1, forward strand.
TGAGAAGAACATAAGGGGGCCTGTTATCGTCCCCGGTCAAGGCTGAAGGGCCATTCCGTCCCAGCGCGGGGTGCTTTCTAGCCCCCATTCTGGTGACACAGGGGCGATGTCCCCTCACCGGTCCGGAGGCCCGTAGAAGGGTCTATCGTATCACATTGAACTCCTCCTTGACACGATAGGCCTTCTGACTCGCGCGGTTGCCCCGGATCGACGCAGGAATCTTCACCGACGTAGCAAGACCCCTGATCGCAACAGGTGACTTAATAATTGACACATTAACTTCAGTTCGCCTTGACGGCCCTTTTGCTGGCGGGCACACAGATCGCTACTGAGGCTCCTGACAGGCACAGGGTCCTTCCATTGTCTCAACGTGAACTGACATCATACGTTCCCGATTTCCTTTCGTTATCAGAGGGCTCGACCAACGCAACTTCCTGGCGACGACTCGGTGCCACTTGCTGACACCGGACCCCTTGCTAAGCGCTGCGGGCCCCTGGCCGATGCCCTCATTGTTTCAGGCACTCGGGCCAATGCAAATCGCGGGCCCCGCCTTGCTGGTGCTTGGGAAATGGACCCCCGGGAAGTGGACCCCCATGAAATGGCCCATATCGACGCGGAGCCGACTGAGTGGTTCTGGTGGTGTCTGACCCACATATGGGCCCATATCGACTCAGGCGGTCCCTAACCGGGGCAAAGGGCCCTCTGGTTGTCATCTGAGGGCCTGTCCGCAGGCCGGGATCCCTAAAGAAGACGCCTGCCAGCCATTCGTGCCCTTCGGTCCCCCAACTGGTCCTTGATTGTCGGTCCCGATGGGCTCTCCAGGTTCTGTCATTGGGGCTTTATGACGCACTCAGCTGCTGAGGCTATATGGCGTCGCCTGCCTCTCACCTTGGAAGGAAGGGCGGTCACCGCGTGGAATCGAACCCCGTGCCTCTGGTTTCCCAGACGCGCAGTGGTTAACGCAGACGCGTTTACCACTACACTACCGGCACCCTCTCTCCAGGTTCTATTCGGGCGTCCTCGAACACTGCCTCTGACCGAATCGGAGCCCCTTGCCAACATGGGGCGCCCTGTTAGGCACTGTGGGCTTGACAGACGCTGGGTTGGATTTTTCCCTGCTTGGGAACTAGGCCCTCGGGCTGGAGCCGACTGTGTGGTAGCGTCTGATCGGCATATAAGCCCTTATCGACTCAGGAGATCCCGGTCGGCGAAAACGGCCCTCGGGCTGGTATTAGGGTGCAAGGCCCTACTGGCCAGGGCTCCTGCATACGATCTCCGGCTGGCATTTGGACCCTTAAAAGTCGGTCTCAAGGATCATTCGGGCCCCTTGGAACCTAACAGGAGGGGGGGGGGGGGGGGAGGACGTGCTCCCGTGCCCCCCCCCCCCTGCCTGTGCCACTGCAGAGCAGATACATGGCCAACCATTCTGTTTTCAAGGTATAATTTCAATGTATTTCGTACGCAAGTGGGACTCCGCAACTTAAATTGCCACAAAAGTCGCACCTTCCCACATGTTCGCAAACCGATAAACTTGGCTGCGGAGAGCGTTTCAGTCACTTAGCCAGCTCACCTTAGTTGGCTTGGGTTCTGGCATTATCTTCATGGTAACAAGGGATGGCTCTCACATCTGTTATCGCCTCGATCACCAGAAAATATTCCCATTCACCATACCTGCTGTCGGGCGTTTTAGTATCTGCAGGACCCGTTAGTTCGTGGCGGGACCTGTCTAGGCAATTTAACAGGTTAAACAGCACGTTTTTAAGATTAGGGAGCTAAAATGCAGCTGGTTCCTTTTAACTTCTCGATACGACATCGTGAGAGAATAACGCAAATTACTGTTCTCTGCAAAACGTTTAAGCTCATTGAATGTCTAAACATTCAAACGATGGTAACCACTAGACCCAACTCAAAAATACATATGAGTAATGGCATTAAAGGTGTGCAGCACATAATAGAACAGAAAATACTCAGGTAACAAAGGCACAAGCACAGAGTTCCCAAAACTGACCAATTCGCAGTCAGCAGGGCCTGACATTACATATTTCATTTCACCAATTCCCTTTACTTGAGAAACATTTCTAATTCACCTAAATTAAGGCGCTATCATTTTGAGCTACCATTCCTTCGTCATGCCTGTACTTTTACGCAATTAACCATTCCGTTGAATTACTTCGTTTTCCTCATCACTTGGCTAGGACAGCGGTGACAACAATGACATGCTATACTTGATAAAAGATGCAACTATGGCACTCTAAGCTTCCGCCAGCTTATGCTGGTTTTAGCGGTACAAAGAGCGGACAGAAGTGGAAATTACATCCAGATGAGGCGCCTACAGCACGCCCACCTTGTCGTCGCAGGTGAAGCGGTGGTAGATGCCGACAGGCAGCACCAGCAGGTCACCCCGCTCCACCAGCACGCCCACCTTGTCGTCGCAGGTGAAGCGGTGGTAGATGCCGACAGGCAGCACCAGCAGGTCACCCCGCTCCACCAGCACGCCCACCTTGTCGTCGCAGGTGAAGCGGTGGTAGATGCCGGCAGGCAGCACCAGCAGGTCGCCCCGCTCCACCAGCATGCCCACCTTGTCGTCGCAGGTGAAGCGGTGGTAGATGCCGGCCGGCAGCACCAGCCGGTCACCCCGCTCCACCAGCATGCCCACCTTGTCGTCGCAGGTGAAGCGGTGGTAGATACCGGCCGGTAGCACCAGCAGGTCACCCCGCTCCACCAGCACGCGCACCCAGCGGTCGTGCCGGTCCCGCACGTCGAAGTAGCCCGAGCCTTCCAGCACCAGGCGGATCTCCTCGTCGGCGTGCAGGTGCTCCTCGAAGAACATCTTGATCTGGGGCGGGGAGGGAGCCAGTGATAGCGCGCTAGCGTCGCCGAAAGCCACGTTGCACACATCTTCACCTGAGGCAGGCACGGAGCAAACGCGGAGGAGAGCGCTGCCCACTGCCTGGGAGCTGCGTGACACGCATCTGGATCTGAGATACGCAGTGTGCCGGCACGAGAACACTGAAGCACCATGCGGAGCCATGTCATACACATGGTACGCCCATGTGTGTGATATGTAATGTATGCACACAGAAGATGTCTCTCGATCTCAGGCATACAGAACCAGTGTACATCTAATCATTTCACTAGTCTTAAGTAAACTTAACGGGGCAGTCCTACAACAACGAGCTGCATTTGTGGCCGTTTCAGCCCCACCATTCCGCACTGGTTACGCTGGGTTATCTAACGCTGGGCTACCTAAGCATGACGTCCGTCTGGCCCCTTACCCAGCTAAAGGCGTGAAACAAATACGTGTGTGTTTCTTGTTATGACAGGAATCCAACGACATGGGACAACGACGCGTCAAAGCATTTAAAGGATTTAGGGTAATTCGTAACCACACTTGAGCGTGGCGTTACGCTGTCTAGCACTTTGGTTATGCTCCCTCCATCCTTCCCTCCATCCATGCGTAACATGGAAAATGCTCAGTTCCAAGATTGTTTCGGAAATGCAAAATCACATTGGTCAACTTCCCCCGCAAATACCATCAGTGACAGCGACAGCGGCAAGTGCTCAAGTTATGTCCAAAACTGCGGGCACGTTCAGTCCGTCAAATGTGCTCCACAACGCTTCCAATTATAATCCCGTCTGTATGCTAGTTGTTCATCAAAAGGTCTACTTCCTTGGAACGTCGTGATCAAAAAGCCTTTCCCAAACAAGGTGGTGCAAAATCGAGGCGTGGAACGCAAACACGGTTAAACTGAGCTGATGACCCGGGGTACCTAGAGATGCTGAATGTCCTTGCTACCGACTTCCGGAGGCGATTTTCACGTCTGCTTAAACATTTTCAAATCACCGACCCATATTCAGCTCTGTAGCGTTTTTATTATCACAGCCCTATTCCGAAATTGCCGTACTCTACTCGTTCCTCTACTTGAGAATCTGGTACAACTGTTGTGACAATGCAGCATGCCTGTCTAACTTCTGCATCGTTTGAACTTCTCCAGCTTACCGTCTATCGTAACGTGATTTGGACCGACCCATAGAAGCAAATGTTTGTCGCCAATAGCAGTGCGCCTACGAACACTACGTCACCCCACCGATTTAAGAATCGCGTTTGCTCCCAACGGCAGCTAAAACCGTAACAGCTGAGGGTACAAGCAAAGCAGTGAAGTTGGCAAATGTTATGACATAATGTACCCAAAATTTGGGAATGAGCATCAAGTGATAAGCTCCGGAGCAAACAGCACCGATGGCTAAACCCACCCTCATCCCCCACAACCAAAACTACGTGCCACCGCCAGGAACACCGCTGCAGGGGGGAGCAGCCAAAAGTATGTTTCCGCCCCTCCAAATTGTCAGGAAGCCCCTTTTCTCCCGACACTTTCAGGCATTACAGCTCCCCGTAGACAACAAACTAACAAAAATTCAGATCATGGAGGCCCCCATAATTGAGCTAGAGGAATAAATGGGCCGAGAAGACTGTTTTCTACATCAAAAAACCCGTTTCTAAACCATGACGTCACTTTTATGAATATAACTCACGCTCTGGGTAACAAGGCTCAATGTTGTGCCTCGCTGGTCAGCATATGAACTGTGCTGGGACCTCAAGGCTTCGTTGCCGATTCATTCAACCTACGCCGTGTCAGTCGTTGTCTGTGACGTCAGGCCAGCTGACGACCGCTGCCAAGGTCACCGCCGACCCACAGCTGCATCGCCCCGGAGGTAAACACTCCGACCCGCTGGCGGCCGGCGAAGTGCGCGGCCGCCGTGACCTTTGAACCCGCGTTGTGGTCACGTGGCCCACGCTATCCGCACGCCGGCCGTAGGTGGAGGCGCGGCCGCTGGCCCGGTGCGCCGCGGGCTGTGATTGGGAGATCGTGCCCGGCCATCTTCACGCGACCGAAGAGCAGCGGCCGCCCGCCGGCACTGGCTGTCGAGGTGCGCAGGCGGGGGGTCGGCGCCGGTCGGTGAAACGTCTGGTGCACGAGCAGGCGACGTCGTCCCGGCGCAGCGCCGCGCCCGTCGGCCGCCACGGCCGGTCGTCCTAGTGACCTGGTCACCGCGCCCCAGCCATGGCGGACGGTGAGCAGGCGGACCACCCCGGTGACGTGCTCCGGTGGTCGTCGACACGCCCTCCCGGCGCAGGCATGGTCTCCTTAGGATTCGCGTTCCTGCACTGCGTCGCTGTGCAGGCTTCCATCATACTCCGGCCGTTCGTCGAGTTCGTTGTGCACGCGTGGCTGCTGGCGCTGCGCGTGCTGACGTGGCCCTACCAGGCGTGCTGCAGCCTGGTGCTGTTCGTGTTCGCCTGGCCGCTGCTGCTGGTCGGCCTGTGGGCCTACGCCGGCGTCTGCGTCTGGTGGCGGTGGAGCGCGGGCAGCGAGATGCCGGCGGAGCGACGGCGTGAGCCGGCCGCGCTGGCCGGCGCTGGTCTGGACGCGCCCGAGCCGGAGGTGGCCGGCGAGTTCGGGCCGGCCGAGGACGAGCCTCAGCCGCCACGCCGCCCGCTGCCCGCCGGCTACCTGGACCCAACGGACTTCCTGTCGCCCGAGGCAGCTGGCCGGCATGAAGTTCTACCGGCGCCGCACGCCGCTACGTCGCTAGCTGGACGCGACCCGACGCACGGCCGCGGTCGGCTCCGGCCCGTCTCGTTGCCGTTCAGACGGTGTGGGAGAGCCCGTGTCAGTGACCGTGTCGGACACGGCCGGACCGTGTCGACACGTATCGTCGGAGGAGGTCCGGCCGCTCCGCCCGAGCCGGCCGGACGGCTCAGGCGCGCATCTGCCAGTGATTTGTGAGGACCAAGGAGGCGCATGTGAAAACCACCTGCGATCCTGGAGGATAAACGCTTTTATGTACGTAACAGCTACTCTGTGTGTCTTCCTTCATGGCCGTGTGGTTTTACATATCGTTCATGCTGCGTTCCTTCATAACATGTCGGTGGGGTCGAGCGATAGTGTGTGGGCAAGAGTGTCAAGTGTGTGGTCAAACGATATGCCTCCTTTAGAGTTGCATGGTTCGTTTTGCCAGCTCATGCGTGCCCAATAGAACAGTTAACAGATTGGATAAATTACATGGATAGAAGATGGATTCGCCAGGTGTATTAGACCGGACCGGACCAGAAAATTTAGGAAACATCCGGATTGAGACCGGATTGGAATTTGGAATTTCAAGCCACACGGATTGAATGGATGGAAAACGAATCGTGTTTCAAAAGATGCTAAATGCATCCTATTGAAACCCTGCTTTCAATGACGGGAACAAGAAAGGAATGCTAGACAACTGAATATTCTTCAAAACGCGGCCGGTTGGAGAAAAAATTAATTATATTTAAAAATCAATTGTCATTGTTCACAAAATTAATTAGACAAAAGTATCCATCACAGCAAGATATATAGACACAGTTTAAGCGCCTTAAATATCCAAACCATTATGAATATGATCCGTATTAGCTGCCGTTGCATTATTCACATCCTTGATTGACATTCACCCAGTGTATGATATGACCCAGTGTTGCAAAAGAGAAATCGTTAGAGTCAGAGGCCTGCACCCATTCCAATATTTCGTATTTGTGTTGGCGGTTCCTTGCTGAGATGTAAGGGGTGCCGGTGAACGGAGCAGCGGTCTGGTCACGTGATCACTGATCGCCGGGGGGGGGGGGGGCTCGGTGCCGCGGCCGCGGCCAATTGAGTAGCCTAATACAGTTTGTGCCGGGACGCCAGCTTGATGTAACATTTGTGAACAGTGCAGTGAACCGAGCATAGTACTTCGAGAACAGAACTGAATTATATGAAACACTCCAGTTGTCAGCATACTTCCATGCTGCTGACAGAACCGAAGTATCAATATTAGTTGAACCGAGCTGACAGAACAACAGAACATTTCCATGTTGCTGCGCAACTTTGATGATTATCAAAACAGGCAGGAAAAATGAACTACAAGTGGGCATGTCCACATCCGAGCTAAAACAGGACTCAAGCCCTCCGGTACCTTGTAATTGGGAATACCTTGACAGGTGATAGAACTGCCGCCTATACGTTGCAGCCGGTTGGAACTGCCATAGGTAGCAACATGGCGCTTCCCGAGTGGATAATTTCCATGCACGAATTCGAGCAGGCGGATATGACGAACACGAGCTTAAAGCCCAAATGATACGCCCGATGGATGGAAGATACCATAGGTGTATGAAACCACAGCCGCCCCACGAAAATACATCATCTATTTTTATTATCTCCACTCGACCATGAAGCTCACCCAGGACGGCACTCACGGGACAGGGGTTTATGTGGCACTGACAAGTTAGCAGCAGTTTATGCGACTTTCAGATATTCAACGAACCGTTATGTCAAGCCCGTGAATGAGGAATACATGGAATAGGAAAATGGAAATGACTGGAGTGAGGAACACCTGAACTTGGGCAGGATTCCCTCGAAACGGCGATCGGAGCCTGAAAAACGGAAACCATATAAAGCACAAAGAAAGCAGTTGAACGTTGCATGTTCCAACCAACTCTTAGTATAGAACATGCCAGCAATTGTAGATTCGTCTTCACCTCTCTGTAAGTAGCGACATCATCCCACCACCCACGTGAAAGGCGACTTCAGGACCCTGCCGGCCGGGGACGCATCTGACTCGCCGGCACGCTGCAGCGGGCGTTGTTTGACGATTTAAGCCATTCACATATGAGACGAGATTCGCATACTCCATGAGCGGTTTTGCGGTTTTGCCTCGCGTTTAGTATTCTTGCATATGCTATGCCCTTTTCATGCGCCATCAGGTTGTCTGTAGTTGCGCAGCGACCAAAAACCTCGAACGCCGGCCTTCGTTTCAAAAGTGCCGCCCTGCGTTCTTCCGGCCACCCGGGGCCAGGGACCCCGCGCAGCTTCGGCGACGTCGTGGGAACGCAGGACCTCACAGCCCCAATCACTGTGGATGTCACTTGCTTCTTGAGCTATGTCGCATTGGCGCCCACGGTCGACTGCATTACGATCTGCACTGCTCGCCGGTAAATCTGTGTCAGGCAGCTTGATGCAGATTACGGCAATGACGCCTGCCGCCTGGCTGTCCTGCATTTATCCCCAGTCATATTGGAAAATGGTCACACCAGCATCTGGTAATGTCGACAGCCCAAGACAACCGACCAAAAATGGACGGCGGAGAAAACATAAAATCCATCACTAAAACGGTGCAGAGCAGGAGATATATCTGGGTGCACCGCGGCTATTTCCGCAGACGACTCTTTCGTCGGTGGATGACCGAGGAGCAGGACCAGGTGAGGCATGTTTGTTACACCAATCGAGGACGATACTCCAATCAATTATTATATCCGTGATACTAATAACTCGTCTCCAACCTTCCGTAAACCCGTATAACTTTGGTCAACCGTGGAGGGTCGGGAAGATGGCCTTCACACCGGACGAACATAACGCAGCTGTGGGTCCGCTAAAAACAATAAACACAGTCATCTCCGTCCCAAACAAGGAAACCACCTAATTGAGCGTCGGCGGAATACGAAGCAGTGGGACAAATCGAGACTCCAGCTCAGGGGCCTGTCTCACCTTCGCCTCGAAGTTGTCCAGTCGGCCCGGGGAGACGGTGATGACGTCCTTGTAGTTGTAACCTCGCTCGGCACGGATCTTCTCCACCAGAGGCGAGCCCTCGACGTCCTCATCCCCCACCTGCGGGGCGGCACAGCACGTAGCAGTCGCACCGGATGACCGCGGCGCTGAGGCCGGAGGGTCTTTTTTCTTCTTTTGTTCGCCCCGGCGACCTCCAGTTAGAGCCGGGTCCCGCTGAGCCTCCTGATCGGGGCGTGAGGGCGCGCCTGCGCAGCCCTGCCAGTCGCTCCAGTCACACACTGAGCGCGCCGCCAGCCCGCCTGCCATCGCCTGGCAGCATCAAGCAAGCACGTTTCACCCAAGCGGCCTGACGGTGAGTTGTTGTTGAGGTGCTTATTATGTGAGATGTTGTGACACCCATAGCAACATAACAGTTTGTGAATTATAAAACCACCGATCACATTACACGTTTGCTAAAAAACGACCGCTGATTCCGCATTAATAAGGTTCTAGATGCATTTTCGAGGTTCCGGGCTTTCGACTTTGCGGTGTCGTTTAGGTAAAAGATTGTTCGCATAAACTGATTTACATATGTGTCGATATCTGGATATTCTAACGTTTCAAGGCCTCATCTCATCGGCAGAGAAATAAAGTGCACAAGTGAAAAGCTATGAGATTTTTTAAGGACGAAATATGCGCATTGATATCTTCAGAAAATCTTTTAGGACGGAGAAGGCAAATATTCCTATGTTTACTTGCGTGCGCATAAAAGACATCCGTAAAAGGAACACTGCAATGACACAAAACCACAATCACATGTACAGTAGCCATCGGCCAACACTTCATAGCTGAAGAGTTGTGCAGTAAGTGTGTATTTAGGGCTGGAGAGCATTAGCTAGTCACGCTTTCCCAAATTTGAACGCGTCTTCTGACATCGCATATCTGAAGGATGTCAATGTTGTCCGTCAGTTATGGTGATGTCTTATAATGTTCGCGTCACATGTGCTCTGGAGGTGTCCCGTCGCGTATAAGCATTATCAGACATGGTGAGAGTCGCGATTACGCCCAGGGAATGTATGGAAAGAAGCTTACAAATTCAGCTTATCTAGTTCGTTGGGGCTGATTCTCATGAGAAGGGTGTGTTGCGATAACCAATGACAATGTCTATTCTGTGATCGCTCTTACCTTACGCGTGTCGGGAGATGATCCCTCCGTGTATCTTTTTCGTCTTGTTTGTAAACGGATGTCATTTGTTTTGGGCAATCGTGGAATGGTTTATTGTGAATCTTGTCTTGGTTTATTGCCAAAATGTGTCGTCATGTGTCATTGTATTTCATTTTCAACATCAGAATTTGAAAAAGAGCGTTGTTCATCGAGATTAGCTTATTCGTAGCATTCTGAACGTATTCTTGTCCAATCAGAACAATGCTTAAATGCATGCTTAAGAAATGATCTTATGACGCTAATTCTGAAGCATTGGGAACATTCACTGTCAGCGCTTAAGAAACACCCGTTGTAAGTCTACTTTCTGCATACAGTCGTACTAAATCGCTGTCCTCGGCCATTAACAGTCGCGTCAAGAAAGGGTATTACGTTATCTATGCTTAGTTATCTTGTCAGTTTTAAGCCAAAGCGCTCTTCAAGTGCGTTTTTGAGCGGCTCCAGTCGCTCAGTATCCCATATCTGCACAGCGATACCGTCCCCATAACGACAATAAACATCAGGTCTTTTGTCATCACAATGTATAACGTCGACTTCTTCATGGTCCGTAAAAAATTGGCGAATAAAAGTCCAAGCGGGGAGCCTATCACAACACCTTCAACTTTACAACACGTTCGTCCATCACAGCCCCGAAAAGGAACTTCCAGCGTACAGACATCGACGAATATGAGCGACTTGTACGAGCAATCTTTCACCTTAACGACACTGCAAAGTTACCGTCTCGAAATGACCCTGGCAGTCGGTGAGACGTAAAGCCCCATTAATTCTATTTATACTGCCAAGTTGAAAGCTCGGAACCTACAACGAGGTAACAGAAACCTTATTAATACGGAATCAGCGGTCGTTTTTAATCAAGCATGCATAGAGCAAAATCCTCTGCCAAAATATTTGAAAGAACATTTTCCGCCAAGATATGCCCACAAATCAGTCAGCGCCATGCCTCTATAATCATATCCGCTGCAAGGACCTTCGTATATTTATGCAACATCTGTTCCAAGCTTTCCCACACACCATCATTGCGTGATTGATGGAGGTACGGAAATGGTATTGGCGAACTTATAGGAGTTGCGTTTGAAGTGACATACAACACATCATTTTTGTTGCACATTTGTCACGTCTCTATGCTAAATGCCCCGTCATACTTAAATTTGCGTCCGCATGTCTCTGGTAGAGCTATCAGAGGCATAACAATATCATGAGAGCTGGAACTCACCAGACATTGAAATCCAGAAAAGCTAGGTTGGAAAGATGACATCTTCTTGGTGGAAGGAACTCCGATTCACACAGCGCGAGTTCCCCTCCTGCTACACTATCTTTCAAAACAGGAGCGAGTTGCTACATCTGAGCCAGAAGCATATAGCAATACTTTGAGCTCTTGAAAAGCATCCAGACCTTGCATGTCCGCTCTAGCACGGGTGACAGCATGTAACGCGCTAACATAATGGATACTCATTACCTCAGTGCTGTAGTTTGATTATAATTCTAGCGCTCTAGGATGAGACGCCTTCTGATTTTACGCTTAAACCCTACGAGGCCTACGTATCTTCAATATAAACTAACGACCCACTCAAATGAATTGGAATGAACGCAAGGCCGCTTAAAAATATCAATTTAACAAAATCGATGTTCACGCATGTTTCACTGGGCATCGTAAGTCAAATTCCACGAAAGGACGTCACACGTTATGATGACGTCACACGACGGACATCAGACGGTATGTCTTGGGTGATGTGGAGTTCCTGACATAAGACCACGAATCTTACTTTGAAGGGAGACCTTGAGAGGTTAAGTCTTCTTGACAGATACTAGTTTATGCGCTGAGCACCATTCTAGCGCATACAAGTCCGTATCCAAAATCTAGCCTGAATCCCTGCTTGCGAATACCACTGTCAGGAGGCGTCTCCACGACGAGCAGTCCGCCCGGCGGCTCCTCAGCTTGGAAACGCCTCTGGGGAAGAAGGGCGTTCCCCAGCCCAGGCCCTGCTCGGATATCTTCTCAGCAGCTGGCCAGCTTCCCAATCCCTACCCATAGGCATTTGGCTGACACTGGCATCTTCCTGCTGAAGAATGTGACAGACAGACAGACAGACACAGACAGAAGGCAGGAAGACTCCGCCAGGAGCACTACTACCGCCGCACCACAACGCCCCGGTCACCACTGAAAATGAGAGCATCCGTCCGTGGACAAGACACGTGCTCCCCTCGCTAAGATAGTTGGCGTCATCCGCGGCGTCGGACGTCCCCGTGACCACCACGTGACGCTCCTAAGTGAACGCGTCTAGCATCGCACCCGGCTCCGGATCCAACGTAGTGACGTGTGCAGTTCCATCCATCGCACGCCGAGTAACCCCCTTTCATCGTGACAATCGCGCACGACGTGTGCCAGACAGTTTTGCTTCCTGAAATGATTCTATTAACCTCATTAGACCTTGGTCTCGATGGGAACGCGAGATGTCATTAACGACTTACCACATAAATGAGCACCTGCCATTCAACCCTCTGGGCGGCCGCCGCCATGAGTGGCCATGCACACAAGAGTTCTCCGCACTATCGTCTTGAATGGATGCGCCCCACCATTGGAACGCATTAGCTACGAGCATGTCTAACGAGCCGGGTGAAGCAGATGATTTTCTTCCCTTTTTCTGTGCAAATTTAGTCCGAACATTTTGGCTGGACAGATTTACAGAACCGGCGTTTATGCCAATAAGGGTGAGTTATATGAGCAATGACCCCGCCATCCGCTCGTGAAATTTCATTTCAGCGGCAGAATTATGTGCAGGAAGTTTTATGTCCCCAGATGTTTGGGACGGTCCACCTCGCCCTCTGACCTCATCAAACCTGAGCGGCCGCCGCCACCGACCGCAGACCACCACAGCCGTGAGCACTGAGCCAGCGCCGAAGCCACTCGAACCCACCCACCCCGCCAAAAGTGAGTTACAAGGCCGATGCTCTGACCGATGGAGGAGGTGCACGGCGGCACACACATCGAAGTACACTCCGAGGTCGCGAAGTCACAGCCGAACTACGCGGCAATCGCACAGCACTGTTCAACAACAGCAACACAGCACTGCTCAATTCTTCCACGTCGCGGATCTGCTGAGACTGCAGGCAACGGAATCTCAGGACATGAGCCCAAGGTCGTGCGTAACGCGTGTGTTTCGCGCACCCTGAAAGCGTTCTCGTGACCACGGTAGCCGATAACAACAAGGAAGGCTACGTGGTAGACAGCAGCGAATAAAATCCTAGCTTCTAGGAAACGAGGCTCGCACCAACCCACCTCTTCAGTAATCTGGAGCTGGGCTGGGGGGCGTGGGCATACCTCAGCATGGTCACGTGGACAGGACAGGGGCGCGGGCATACCTCAGCATGGTCACGTGGGCAGGACAGGGGCGAGGGCATACCTTCAGCATGGTCACGTCACGCGGGCAGGACAGGGGCGCGGGCGTACCTCAGCATGGTCACGTAGGCAGGACAGGGGCGCGGGCGTACCTCAGCATGGTCACGTGGGCAGGACAGGGGCGCGGGCGTACCTCAGCATGGTCACGTGGGCAGGACAGGGGCGCGGGCGTACCTCAGCATGGTCACGTGGGCAGGACAGGGGCGCGGGCGTACCTCAGCATGGTCACGTCGGGGCAGGACAGGGGCGCGGGCGTACCTCAGCATGGTCACGTGGGCAGGACAGGGGCGCGGGCGTACCTCAGCATGGTCACGTGGGCAGGACAGGGGCGCGTACCTCAGCATGGTCACGTGGGCAGGACAGGGGCGCGGGCGTACCTCAGCATGGTCACGTGGGCAGGACAGGGGCGCGGGCGTACCTCAGCATGGTCACGTGGGCAGGACAGGGGCGCGGGCGTACCTCAGCATGGTCACGTGGGCAGGACAGGGGCGCGGGCGTACCTCAGCATGGTCACGTGGGCAGGACAGGGGCGCGGGCGTACCTCAGCATGGTCACGTGGGCAGGACAGGGGCGCGGGCGTACCTCAGCATGGTCACGTGGGCAGGACAGGGCGCGGGCGTACCTCAGCATGGTCACGTGGGCAGGACAGGGGCGGGCGTACCTCAGATGGTCACGTGGGCAGGACAGGGACGCGGGCGTACCTCAGCATGGTCACGTGGGCAGGACGAACCGCTGAGCCATCCGTGACGGGGCACATGTGTCAGACTGCGCTGTACAAAGAGCTCGAGATCATCCTCTGGACCTGCGTCGCTTCCCACGTCGCTCCCAGATCGTCCAAAGATGTGTGAAACTATCACGAAGGCTTTGCTTCCAGAACTCGATGCCTTCAAAGATGCGTGAAACTTGTCGCGATCCGTGTTTGGCCGGGGACGTGCTATTATTGTTTCTCGCCAGGCAGCGCGCAAAATTGAAAAAGTCGCTGAAGAAATGTCATCGCAAGCAAATTCGTGAGCTGCATCGACGTCGTAACATCGTGGTGTTCTTTTCGTTTGTTTGCTGGATCTTGTTTCGCAGGGTGAAGGCCGCCTATTGTACAAGACAGTCAGGCAAATCCGACACTGATTCACAAATCTACCCCGAACCGTAAATCAAAGCTTCACTTAGCACGCAGCTTGAAATTAATACGGACAGAGATGCTGCTCCCCGTAGAAATTCGTTCGCTGCTCCATGCAGAAATCCGTTATCACTGGTGTTAACCTTCACACAACATGTCATACAGATTCTGATTATATGACGTCACTAATCACTTCGTCCCATGGATAAAAACGGCGTGACACCCTAATACGTGCGTCTTTCATGTTGTTCGGGTGCATCGAAACGCGTTTATTGCAACCTGAAAACTGCGGGAAAATCTGGTGGGCATTGCAAGGTCATGTTTACCACGCTGAGTATATATTGGGGCAACCATACGGCGTATCCATCGACAAAGGCTAGCTGCTTTCCAGCAAAATTCGAAATAACGGGCGCTCTGAAAATGATATGACTGAGACCTGAAGTTTTTGATTTCGTGGTAAGATTAGAGTGAAGCGTGACAACCACCTTCAGCGGATCAGCTCCCTCACGACTTTGGGTGACCCCTTCTTGATGATTGCCTAAATTCGCCACTTCGTACAACGCCGTTATTACTGCTCCCGCCTGAGCGGCGGGTTTCCCCTGGTTACAGGTACCGACTCCAATAGCATGTAACCACGGGAAGCCGCAACGCCTCAAGCATGAAGAAACGCTTCATGTGGGGACGAGGCGCTCTTGCTCAAACTTGTCACATGGACTTCAGAGTTTGCATGCGTTCATTTGAACGAAAAAACAACTTTTCCAGTATTCATGCCTTGCACTTTCCGAAACGCGTATTTTTCCAAACCTACTGATAACACACACCTTAAAAAACAATCGACGTATGTGGCACACACCACAGCGTTAGGGCGAGCCCACCACAACAGAAAAAATCCAATACGCACCTTCCAGTAGAGGACCCCCGTGCGCTCGCTGAGCTCCTCCATGGTGATTGGCTGCACAGGATCGGTTTTGTGGGGCAGCCTCTGGTCGTCGCCAGGACCCAACTCGGCCATGTACCAAGCCTGCACCATGACTGCCCTGTGATCCACAGAGAAAACCCTTTAGTGCAGAAGCCAACTGTAGTGCAACGCATCCCTACCGCAGTGCCTTTGAAATGGCGAAACTTCCTGCGGCCAAAGTAACTGCCAATGGTCCAACGGGTGGTCATTCCAAATGCAGGGTGTACGGAGCCAGCTTGGCCATGCAATATATATATATATATATATATATATATATATATATATATATATATAAGCAATGCAAGGACGCCAGAACACCAGGCAAGGCCACCTCCAACTTAGCGAAGCCTAACATGCTCCTATAAATCCAGAGATAATCAAAATTAGCCCTACCGTCTTGCATAGCACGTTGTTCCCCCCCCCCCGCACCACCCACCCGCACTGCTTCTGAGCTCCGCGCTCGTGGGTCCCCTTGAATGCTTCGGAAACCTCACGGCTGTTCCAGTTGCCTTCTGAAATAATCGCAAGCCCCGATCGTTTCTACGTTCACCTATACAGAGTTTCTGATACTTTCAGAGCCTCTTGACTCTACCAGATATTCTAACTGTTTAGGGTCAATATTCAATACCTGTGAACCTTGACCACCCTTGCTGCCACTGGCCCGCAACATGCTGGGGTCACTTCGCGCTTTGGGTATCTCCAGCTTTCTCGGTTTTTTCCGCACGCTCCTCCCAGTGTTTTTTTTTTTGTCGCTGGCCCCAGGCCCTGCCTTATATTGGATGAACATGTTGAAACTGTTGACCACTCGAGATCATTATCCTCCACTTCCCTCATCACTCCCAAGCTACGAACTTTTGGGCGCATTACTGTATTATAACCAGATTAGTTCCATGACAAAACTTTAAAATTTTGGCTGTCAGATCTGTCCAAGGCAATGGAACCCATCACGTTTCCAGTCTCTCAGACATAATTAAAATTAGGCTTCTATCACTTTTCCGAGGACTTCGAGAAACGTAAATGAAGAATGACCGTAGTGTAAGGGAATCATAGTCAGTCTTGTAACAAATCTCGTTCACAAGGATCATTTTATCTGTGACCCTGATAGGCTGAGCTGAACTAACCGGGAAGGACAAGTTCAACAACCGACAACCGCCAAGACACGCTCAGTTGGTAAAGCAAAAGAGTCGCAATCAGAAGACCCTGGTTCAAATCCCAGTGATTCTAAGGAGCCGATTCGGGACGTGACATATGCATGGCTGCAAGCCCGCCTTCATCCAGCCATTGGTAGGACTCCATAGTACCCGACGACAGCCGGAGAGTGAACTGATCGGAACATTGTGTACAAGCTAACACACCATGCGAGGGCGATAGTCTGAACGTAACTCCATCCGTGTAACTAATGACTTGTTTCAACTCTTCTGTGCCATTTATCTGGACTGCCCTCTCTGTGGAACTTGCGCGGACTATTTTGCGCCGCCTATTTTGAATGCGCCAAGAAATGTATGACGTCATAGGACGTCGCACGCATTCCGCTTCCTCAGTGGCCATATTGAGTTCGAGGTCAATGCAAATATGACCATTGGCTGAGTCGTGTCTGGAGAACATTAGCACTCCTACCAGGTCCCCACTTCCACCGGCAGAAGTCGACTTCCAAGCAGCTGAACGCCCTGAATGCAAGTGCCGAGCACATTTGGTTGTTTGGTCATTTGGTTTTTTTTTGGACTAGAGCCATTTCAGCCAGCAATAATCATCCCAGAACTATAGAATGGAGGAGAATGGATAAAGGTGGGGCAGAGCTACACGCACCTGGGACCCACCGCCGAAACCAAGTCCACATAGTGAGAGCTAGGACGGAACTAAAGAGAGATAAAGACTCTGCGGGGTGTGTGCTTAGCGCTTGGACGGGGATCCCACCAGGAAGCTGCTCAGCCCACTCATGGCTGGCGCATGCAGCCTGTCCCGGATAAGCGGGGCGTCGCAAGGATGCAGGATAAAGGAAGAACGAAGACGAGAGGGCCGGTATCTACAGCACAAACCACGCTTAGTGATAATCATACAGGCATTGGGCAGTCGTACTGGTTGACGGTAGACTCAAGACAGGAACTAAATGACGTAAGGAATGGTGTCATAACAGAGAATTGCAAATACAAATAAAGAACATAAAATCACGAAACACGTACATAAGACTACAATAGAAAATGTCACAAATGCCACCACACAAAAAAACCAAACCCACTCACACGCACACGCACACGCACACCACAGCACACCACCACACACACACACCACACCACACAAACATATATATATATTATACTATTATATATATAAGTATATATATACTACATATAGTATATATATACATAATATATATATATATATATATATATATATATAACGCTTGAACACTCTTTTAAACGGCTGACAACCTAACACAGCTTTGTGGCGCGTAGAAGTAGCCACAAGTGAAGTCAGGCCGTCCGCTACCAATCGA
The DNA here is from genome assembly GCF_011947565.3 of Pollicipes pollicipes. Taxonomy (NCBI): domain Eukaryota; kingdom Metazoa; phylum Arthropoda; class Thecostraca; order Pollicipedomorpha; family Pollicipedidae; genus Pollicipes; species Pollicipes pollicipes. The sequence continues at coordinate 25,982,439 of NW_023596461.1, forward strand.
CATTCTGACAAGGCTAGCCTGGCAGCGACTCTGGAAGTCATAACGCGCTCGAGGACGTAATCAAACGATGACGTATTGAGGAGCATATTTACTAAACAGTTAATTTTTGTTGTTTGGCAGGTATTTTGCACTGAGAGCATACCAGTAGCGGCTAGGAAGCCTTTTCCATCACATTTCATGCTTGCTTTAATGCCTTCAAATGTGGAACATGCCATTTACTGGCATGGATGGGGAACTTTTGCAATTGCAGCAAAAGTTAATTAACTCATCCAATAATTTGATTAGTTCCAAGGAGTTAAATATCTTGCCACCGGGGGGAGCGGCATGATCTTTTCACATACCAAAGCATTTCTTTTATTTTAAGCCAAACAAATCGAAAGTTGTGTACTTGACTACCCGGGAAACAACTCAGAATTATCCCATTAGGCCGTACCGAAAATTGCAGAGAAAAAAAAACTATACGGGATCTCCATTCTTAGTCAAGGCATGGCCTCCAAGCATGTACCATAAACTAAGCGTTAAACCTGTGTTCTCCATGCGCACGTCGCATGGGATTATCTGCAAACTAATTTTTACAGCATTCGGCAAATTTGGTAGCCTTTGACATAATCCAGGATCATAATGTTCCAAAGCGTAAATTATCGACCATGCCGCATCGATTGATAAAGGTTTTGTGCCGATCGGCTGCATAGACCGAGCATGGGGCTGTCCGCAGCGCTTTTTTTTTATTTCGGACGACTTTGTTCACCTTTGAGCTGACCCAATGTTAGCGTCACCTGGAGAGGATGGTTTAGTCATGGTGTGGTGTCGAATGGTAAAGGTTTGGATTTGATCAGTCCAATAGGCTCGGCGTAGATTACTGACGCCCTAATTTCATAATAATAAAGTTTTGTCTCAATCTGTTCCATAAGCTCGGAGCACGTGCCTGTCTAACAACTAATTTCAGGCAGTTATGGCCGATTTTGGACGACCTTTGACCCGACCCCAGGCCATCACGTTCTGGAAAGCACAGGTTATCGATTATTGGCGTATCAATTGGTGAAGGTGTGGTGCCTATCAGTTCCGTGAGCTCGGAGCATGGGGTTGTCTAGTAACTAATTTCGGGTGGGTCCGGCCGTTTTTGGTGACCTTTGACCCGACCCACGGTAACCATGTTCTGGAGAGGATTGGATATCGACTATGACGCATTGATCGGTGACGGTTTCATGCTGATTGGTACCACAGACTCGGAGCACGGGGTTATCCGCAGAAAACTTAGATGGTTTGGGGTCTTTTTTGGCTTTGACCTGAGACAAGGTCACCATGTTCTGGAAAGGGTAGAATTTCGGCTGTGAGGAGTTGCCCGCAGCCAATTTCGGTGGTTTTAGGTGTTTTACATGACTTTTGACTTAACTCAAGGCCACCATGTTCTGGATGGAACCAGGGATTTCAACTATGGCGCATAGAATGGTGAAGAATGGCGCAAAGGATGTTGACCGTTCCAATCCCCTAGGAGCGTGGTGTTGCGTGCAAGCCAATTTGAGGTGGTTTCAGCCGTTTCTGGTGACCTTTGACCATACTCCAGGTCGCCATGCCCCGCGAAGGATACGTTATCGACTATGGCACACCGATTGGCGAAGGTTTGGTGCCGATCGGCCCCATACTCGGAGCATGGGTTGCCTGCGGACTATTTTTCCAGTTTTTTTATTTTGGGTGACCTTAAACCTCACCCAAGGTCACCATGTCATGTCAAGACAAGTTATCGAATAAGCGGCGTCCATTTGCGAAAGTTTTATGTCGATCGGAGCTCGGATGCATGCCGATCAGTGTTCGGAGCTCAGCTGTCAACAGACCTGGTCGACCGTTTTGTCCCTCCCGTAGCATGGGGTCACCGAAGGACAAATTTCTGTCGGCTTCGGGCATCTTATCTTGTGGTATTAGGCCTGTGGCAAAACCTGTGGTATTAAATATAAATGGTTTAGCTCCTTCCTGATGTTATCATTGTTATGGGGCCTTGGTTTAGTCCCCCCCCCCCCCCCCCCCCCAGTAAATCCGGTATCGGCTGTGTAGGCTTCGCACCTACGCAGACTGTCTGAACGATCTAGAGCAAAACCCATGCAACATTTACACCCGCAGATACACAGGACATTTTAAAATATTTTTAGCATCTTCACTTAGTTGCATGCACCATATAACAACCGTGCATTGCGTTTTACCTCACACCGCCACGCTGCGCACCCAGCCCCTGCTACGCATCCACCGACACTCAATCCTGGCTTGCAGCAGGCAGCTATTTGGGAGAAGGTATAGGTCACAAACACTGTCAGCTGCTTGTGACGTCACAAAACCAAACGTTGCTGCAAACTTGATAATAGTTCCGCATGAAGCCGGATCACATGGGACGGAACCATACGGAATCAGACGAAGCTGAACAGAGCCGAACGGGATCGGACAGAGTAGGAGAGAACCGGATGGAACGTAATGGGGCTAGACGGACAGGATGGCTCCCGACCCACCCGATAGGACCAAACGGATTTCGAAGTATTCGAGCCAAACCGGATGGGATCAGACGATGTGCGACAACATCAGACGTGACTACTTGAAACTGGGTGGGATCAAACGGGACGGGACGGGGCCATGATAAAGCGCCTTGAGCCCAGACGGGACCGCGCAAGATCGGAAGAGACGGATTCCGACCAGACGAGGCGGTGCGAGCTCGGACAGTGTCGCACTATACCTGACCCGACTGGATTTGACTGGACGGAATCGGATGGGACTACACTGAACTAGAAAGGACAGATCATGACCGGATGGCGCCAAATGGGATCAGACCAAATCAGACGGAATTGGGCGGGAGCAGACGGGACCGGTCAGGTCCGTTCTGGTCCCATTCAGCTCGTCCTGTCCGTCCTGTGCTGTTCCTTTAGGTCACTTTTCTTGCCATCCGACTCAATCATCGATATGCTGGGCTGAAACGCGCATGCGATTATCACTAAGTTAACAATGATTTTGTTGTCAAGTGACGTCATCATACAAGGAGCTGAAGGTGTGAGAGAACTTAACGCCCATGCGCCAGTTTCGTGCATGAGTTCGTTTGTTTGAAAGGGTGGTTTGGCGAACCGTGGGTCTGGAGGTCGGTGATTGGTGTGACAAATACCAAGGCGGTGTGTGCTTACGGCAGGTTTCGCTACATAAAGCTTTCATAGTTTGCAGATTGTTTACATAAATAACCGTATGGGTGATTCGCATGCATAGATAGTTTGCCTAGAAGTCTGAGCTGCAGGAGACTGGATTCGTGGTTTACTAATGGGTTTGGCATGTTTTTTTTAAAATTCCCGTGCAGTGCCTTGTTTTCAAGTCAATTCTGGTATTGGATGGTTATGGTAATGGAACATACTATGTACTTTCATGTGTTGGATATGTGCAGATGCAGTACGTACTTGCTTTAGTGTTGTGACCTGTAATGATTCATATGAAAGGTATGTACAGTGGCCAGGGGTGTGGCTTTGCAAAATCATTTTGGAATTGACTGAGTGGGATAATGGGCTAAATTTAACCCTGAATTATTGTGAAGTATTGGTTTCTCATTGTATGTGGTCACCTCCTTAACACTGTTTGTGGGGCCTCCTTAAATGAGAAGCTACACCCCTGGTATCATACGTTACTACTCCTGGATTATTTCAGCATCAGTCCCTGCTCTTCTTTGGGATTCACCCTCTTACAATGTATCATTATGCAACTATGGCTGTAGTTAGTGCAGGGCTCAAGCTACGGTGTCTGCTGTTGAAAATAAAGCTGGCATGTATCATCAATTGTGTTTGTAAAATGGCATACACTGCATAATGGGGTGGCCTGTTATCAGAATATTGCTTCCTTATTTCATCATTTTTGTGTGGCAGTTATTGTTCCAAAAGCATTTGCTGTGAATAATTGGCAGATAGTTCTGTTTATTTTTTGCCAGAGAAAACATAAGCTGGTGTATGTTTCATATAGAATACCCATGAAAACACATAATGTAGTCAGCAATACCTGTTCAAAGCCCAGCTGGCTTTGTAATCCATTGCCTTGGAGGCCTTCAGTCTCAAAAGGTCAGCTATAGTATTGTCTCATTTAAGCAAAGGCTCATTGTAAACCCAGAAAGGATCCATGATAGTCTGCCATAGTCCAGGTTATGTTCTCAAAAGTGTCTACTGTTGTCTCAGAGAAGGCCTTTCATACCTGGAAAATATTTATCATAAACACAGAAGTGGCTCACAACATTTCAGGAAGGGATCAACATTATACTGGGAAAGTAAGCATGTCAGCCCCTGAGAAACTTATTTGATATGTTTGGCCTGGGAAGTGCTCATCCCTTATCAGGAAAGACCCCATGATAGACTTAGAAAGGGTCCCTCATCCAATGGCCCCCTATGGAAGCCTGTTGAACACTCCTAGTAGAAATTCAATCTCTGAGTCTTCATGACTGGGCCATACTATCTATGTGGTGGCTGGTGGCTGGCTGACATGCTGTGGGTGCCATTGTGGTCTCCATCTGGCCTATTCAACATCTAATGCCTTTGCAATCAGCTAGCCATTTTTTGGGAGGTTGCAAGCAACACAGGCACATACAGCATGAGGTGGTGCTTGTCTTAAATCCAGCTCTTTTAGTTGTGCTGGAGAGACATGCCTGGTTTCCAATGTTGTTTCCTGGATTCCACTTCCCCCCTTTGGAAAATGAGGTCTTAGATCCTTGGTTTCAGCTATTTATTTAATAAACACATTCCTGGTTCCTGGACCATTTTAATACTTTTGCAAAGACAGCACCCTACTTCCTGGCCCTCACCAGTTCTTTGGAAAATACAAAGATGGGCTCCTGGTTCCCACTGATTGTGTCACAAACACCAGAAGCTAGTTCCTGGTTTGTGTGAGCTTTCCACCAGTGCCAGACTGTGGTCTCCCTAGTCCCACCAGTTCTGTTACAGATGCTGGCCCATGGTTCATGGGTCCCACCAGTGATGTGTTTTCCAGTATTTTATCATGGTTAACTGTTGTCCTTTTTTCATTTGATTTGAACTCAACCTTTATCCCCTTTGACTTTTAGCTTGTCATCTTTTTGTTGTTAGACTTTTCCTCAATTTGGCCTTTGCCCCTGTTGACATGCATCCCTATTTACTTGCTGTGCTTGAGTTTTGTCTGCTTTGACTTCCATTCCCAGTAACTTCCAACCCTTTTCAGGTATTGTCCTTGTAGTTTTTCTACTCCCTTTATCCCTGGGGACTCTGTGTTGTTCAAATTGTTTGCGCAGCAAAATGTGGCACAGTCATTGTGATTTTGAAAATTTCTAATTCGTCATCAGCCTGTGGTTATTTGCACCACAAACTGACACAAAATCACATCAAAGAACAGTTATATGCAAAGATACACTATTTAGGGTATCTACATGTTTTAGCAGTACCTTTCAGTTGGTTGCACCTTGTTTGACATTGTGCAGTTTTTCAGATTCTGCTTGTGTTGTATTGCTGGTCACTACTTGCCATCAGCTATGGGCACCATGCATTTTGGTGGGCTTTCAGCTGTATCAGTGCTGGTTTTCTTCATTCAGACAGGTAAGGGTCTAGTTGTCAACATGTGTGCAACATGTATCATATTTGATCACAGTAGCCGTTCAAATAATTATCACTATATTTCTTGTTCCAGCATTGCAATGCATTGCATTACCAGTCGCATGTTTCCAGCACTTAAAGCTGTGAGTGTACGAGAGTGTACGTTAAGCGGAACATGTTGCCTTGTGAGAGGCATTGGTCGGCGCAATGACTGGGTAAATGGCGTCTTCAGCTTCCACCCAAGGGGCCAGATGCCAACTCTGGTCGCGCCCAGGGCTCCAAGCGTTAGAAGGTCACTGGAGTCTCTACAGGCACTCGCGGTCCATGAAAGAGTGCGCGACGATGAACGACGCGGTCCTTTTTATGAAAAAGAAGTATTTCAGAGAGCTCAACAACTCTTTTCATGAGCATTGCGTTCAAAGTGCGGTGTAGAGTAGCTCCTCAGTTTTAATGATCATGTGGACCAGTGGCGTGTCCAGGATTTGGCAATGGGGGGGGGGGGGGAGGGGAGGGGAGATGGTTGCACAACTCGAAAGCTTTCACTCAAAACTTGGTTGTGTTTGGCAGGCGTGTGAAGCTTGTTTCATGCAGAAACAACATTGCATGTTCTTGGTGACTTTATTTCTGTGCATCTTCCTTGAGTGGTATAGTGTCAACATTAACGAGATCTCGGTGCTGGTAATAACTTTTTATGCTGCCAGGGCAGGCATTGACCTTGTTACACCAGGTCAAAAGTCAAATTGTCCTGAAAACTGGCGTTCTTCACCTGTCGGCCTGCAGAGCGTCATGGTCTTATGGTGTCGGCTCGGATGCGCTGATTCGTGAAGGAACTGTGAGATGACTCGAGGCTCCCGAGCCGGCTGTGGAGACCGATGCGTCATATGAAGTCCTCCCGAAGCGGATGGTCTTCTGCTGGTGTCGCATCGGGCTCGGTCCCTGGCCAGCCGGTGTTGGCGTCGCCTGACCGCGCTCTGTTTTCAGCGGCCGCTCACGAGTGTTACGTGTGCGTCGGCCAGGCGGGCAACGGCGGCAAGTGCACGGAGACGGTGGCGCTGTGCGAGTACGAGGAGAAGTCCTGCATGACCACCGTCAGCTGGGGGAGTGAGTGCGGGCGCACGGCGGCCGGACGGACGCCTGCCGCTGGACGGGTGCACCGTGCCGGTGTGGACGCGGGAGACTGGAGGGAAGCACCGTAGCACTGAGGGCGTCCGACGCTAGACAGCAGCACACAGGGCGGCGGTGCGGATATCTGACTGGGGACAGGTCAACAGGGACACGCTGCAACGGTGTCGGTACTAGACACGGGACAGGCCGCTTTAAAATGTAGCTACTCGACCCTGGACTTACCACTGCTTCAGCGTGCATACTGGGCTCGGTGACGTTACAAGCCTATGGCGATGATGCAGGTGCTTACACGGCAGCAGTCAACGTATTGAATACTTGACACTAGTACAATGGTGGTGTGCTATGAGTGAGAGTGTTCAATCGACAACGTAATAATAGGCAGGACCTGACTAACGACAAAAAGTGCACAAAGTCGTGTGCCCATCTGTCTGACGTCTGTTGGCCCGCCTGCGGCTACCTGTGCGGCTGCTGTGGGTGTAAGGGTGTAGCTGTATGCGTGGGTGTGGGTGTGGGTGTGTCCGTGGGTGTGTACGTATGTGGATGTGGCCGGCGGCTGCTATGTGTGTTTGAGTGTGGGTGTGTGTGTGCGTGCTGTGCGCGTGCGTGCGTGACGCGCACCGGTCCGTCCGCAGGCACCCCCGGTTGGCGGCTCGGCGTGCCGATGATGCACTTTGTGTCGAAACAGTGCGCCACCGACGTGCAATGCGAGAGGATGCGCATGCGCAATATGCCGTTCTGCACGCGCATCTCGTACGAGGACTGGCGGTGCACCTCCTGCTGTAAAGGCGACCGCTGCAACTATTACATCATCGTGAGTTCGTCGGGCCACCAGCACGGGTTTACGGCTGTTGGCGTGGGTCGACGGTGATGTGGTGCGAAGTTCTGCTGGAGTCGGCTCTCGCGATGGGGAGTGGGGTCCCAGAAGTGGGAGGCGTGGGTGGATGGGGCACGGGGCCTAGGTACTGTGGTTGGCTTGAACCTGTAAGTTACGGCCACGTGCTGCGTGTAGGCGTCACTGTGGAAATGTTATGGTCTTGATGGCCCGGGCCGTGTGAGAGCATTCATGTATTTGTTCGAAAAGACCATACATCCGCTCGTAATATTGGCTAACGACGTGCCTGTCGTACTAAGTAATCAAATGGAAGACACCTGTGAGGGATGTGGGCAGGACGTTGTGTAGATGGGCGAAGTTGGGCGGGAACCCATAAATTGTTGGCAGCATGATTGTATAGGCTGGAGCTTGGCACTTCTATATATATATAACTGGGCGACCCATCAGCTGCCGCTGCGGGTTATGTGGCGGTCCGCGGCGGCACCGCACGATCTTTCCCGCGGTCGCCTGTCGCCTGATCTGCCAGCCCCCGTGCATGCCGTGTGTCAGCCGGCCGTGGTGCCGTGCTGACCTGACCCGGGCCTCGCGCTGCAGGACGGCGCTGGGTCGCTGCAGGCGGCCGTCTTGCTGGTGTCGGCCTCGCTGGGCCTGCTCGTGCTGCACGGCCGGCTGTTGTGAGCGCGTCGCCGCGGCTCAGCCGCCTCGGCCACTGCCGCGTCACACCCGGAGAGGCCCTGTGCGCCGCCGCGCGGCGTACGTGAAGCCTCGGGCGTGGTAGTGCCATGTGCGCAATGTGCAGTGGTGTATGGGACGCTGTGAGAGATGCTGCTTGGGTGGATATATGCCAAGTGGCCCTGCCGGAGGGATGGAATCTCGTGCTGTTGTGACGTATCTTTTTAGCTTTATAGCTGGTTGTACCTAGCGCATCGCTTTAGACATAGTCCAGCCTTCTATGTTTCAGTTATGCCATCATTTTATTCCATGGCTTAACTTGTGCATTCATACGTCTGTTTGGTGCCTTCTGTCAATCTATCCATCGGCTTTTGATCACATTTTATCTCCGCCGTCATTCCATGCGAAGATTTTGTGTGCTTACTGCATACATCCTGAAACGATAACGGCATTGAGTTGTCGATGGTCCGTATGCTTTCTCTGTGAAATGTACTACGTTGAATGGAAAAAGGCGATAGAACGTTTCATCGCACGGCACTGCGTCCAGCTGCAATAGTTTCGCGCACGAGAGCAGCTTATTTACCATCCAGTTTGCAACTGAATGTGTTACATTCCATTGCGATATAGCAAGTCTTGCTACAAACTCCCCTTTGAAATTTCGATTTCGAGGTAAAGCACTGGGTAAAAAATTACTTTTGACGGGGAGAAATAGCTGAGTCGTACGCGTGGAGAACTCCTGCACGGAAAGCCCGGGTTTTATCCTCGGATAAAGTCATTGCCTCCTGGCGTTTGAGCGCCCGTTGGTGATGGCACGTCGTGTCTGTTAAAACTGTTATTGTGCTCTTGCCAGAGAACTGGCGTGACACGTCGCGCATGCGGATTAGTGCGTTAGTGTTTTCATAGTCTCTTTACAATAGCGTGTCACATTGTCTTACGTGCTCTTTGTCTCTGCGTATTTACCTCGTGCGTGTGTTGAAGCCTCGTATTTCTGCATATTGTATCGGCGTATTTATAGAAAGCGCCATCAGAAGTCTCGAATGAACATTCCATCTTCATCACATTGAAACCTAGATGTGCCTGCTCATCACAGAACCGTCCAAGATATACGCGATTGGTAGCTGAGTGTTGCACCGAAGTCGCGACATTCGCGAGTTCAGCCGTCTCGGCCCGAGTATGTGTCTCGTGAACATGAACATACCTGAGGCATCTCGTGTGAGGCGTACCGTGTGTCGAACAAATGAGCGCTGACGATGCATTCTTCAATGTGCGCTCGAATACACGGTGTATTCCAGTTGCATGTGCGTTTACTCATTTTTTAAGGTATATGCTGTCGTGCAGTGGAAGTATCGGAATTGAACGGACAGGGAGGAATAGTACAAATACAACACCGGAAGTTCCGGAATTGGACAAATACAATTGACAATATGACACATTTGACCCACATTTGACACACGAAGCATATACGAACGCATTGCATTGGTATGGTGGCTCAGTATACGCAGCTCCTCCCTCCGTGGCGGGCAGCAGAGCTCAAACGTTTCCTGGTCCCAGCCGCCATCTTGTGCGGGAGCTCACGCTACAGTGTTCGAATTCCTTGTGCTACATTTTTTACGCCGGCTCAAATGCTGCCTACCTCGAGACATTCACCTTCATTGTGGTCCGTGTGGGCTCAGTAGGCGCAATATGTGAGTTGCAAGAATGGTCTCACTCCTGCGCGATGGGCACCTCCACTTCAGCTAAAACTCTGGGCTGTCTCCTAAGCATGCTGACAGCAGGCGAGATCCGGCATGATATTTTGGTCCCCACACACAGGATTCATGAACGGAATGAACTGTTGCTGATGCATACCGAAAAAATACGTTTTACCGTCTAGGGCAATTCTGGTTGAATAGAAAAACGGCTCAGACTCACCATACTCCAACCAGATTATCAATTTTTGTCGCACCTGCTTTTTGATAAATTTTTAACTTCTGGAGATGGAGACGTCGGCAAAGCTGGCATGTGATTCGAACAATTACATATTCAACACAAACGACGAAGTGCGGATCATTTCTTTTTCCTTGAAACTCTGGCATGGTATACAAGTGAGACCTAGTCACATCCTGGTAAAGTCATGGACTCACATCTAATATTTCGGCCGTTTTCGGTTGTAGAAACTCATTTCTCCGCAGGGCTCCTCTAGAAAATGTCGTTCTTTGCAAATGATGTTCCCCAAGCATAGAACACACCATCACATAGCATCTTCTGAATGAAGCCGAGGGTTTGATAGACAAATGCTGATAACTTCTGTCAAAAATCGATGTCTGAGATCGATAAGTGCCGTTCTACGACTCTCTTGAAACTCCAGCAAAATGGGCAAAATCTTCGGGTCCCTCCTGTCATATTTCTGTAATCAGCTATTTCACTGTCAGCCGATAGTGCCCCACCAACGCTACCGTGTGCACATGGCTGCCGCGCGAGGCCAGGGTGATTTAAATTGAACACCTAACGTCACCAGCCGCCGCTACGGTCGGTTGGCCAGGGTTGAATGAAACGCTTTCAGGGGGCAATTAAATAAAATGGATGTCATGATCGCACAAATGTACTGTACCGGCAGCCGATAACCTTACAACAAACACATTGCATGCACAAGGTCGCACCCTTCGGCGCGATTATACGCATTGTTCCGCGGCTGCAGCATGCTGGCCAACACTGGCCGGCTGCATTAAGCCATACGCGGTCAAAACGTGAGTTGCGCGAAAGGTCATTTTCGCCGATGAGCGATTTACATTACTGATCGCTTGTACCCCGACAATGAAACCCGTGTATATGGTCTTACCGACTGCGCGCGGTTGAATGGATTTTAAATTGGACGCCGCTCTTTGCCAAGTGCTGCCGCGGCCGGCCCACTATCATTGAGAGGGCACTGTAGGCGATGGGGGAGGGGACGCGGGCGACTAAATAAAATCGATTTTCTGATCAGACAAGTGTGTTGTACAGACAGCTGCTAGCCCAATAACACCGTTATTGACCAAAAGTGGCTTAGATTTGACACCAAGTGTTGGCAAACCGCCGCTGCGGATGTCAATCCAACACTGGATGGGACTCAATCCGGGTGTCGACCGAATATAATTTATTCCCTAATCGGACAAGGGTGTTGTGCTGGCAGCTGACGCTAGTATTACCCATTGAACACCGTCGCATCCTCTCCGCGCGATTTTGGGTATTCCTCATGGGCCCCCGTTTACTGGCCATCACGCTACGGGCACGCCGGCCGCAGATAGCGATGGGCCATCAATGGATGATATACCGAAAACTCATGTCGACCAAAAGGTGATTTCTATTGCCGGTCGATATTGGTCCCTCATTGTCATCATGGGCGCTTCAGCTTGGTCGCACCTGCCACGCACGATTACCATTAGACGTATTGTTAAGTGGACGCCGTAACTTTGCAAACCCTCACTGTTGCCAGCCAGCATTGAGTGGATTGCGGTGGAAACTCTTCGGACGTGCTTATTGGTATTTTCCCGTAGGCTGGCCATTACCGTACATGTTGGCCGGCCGCTGTTGGGAATGCATAGCCAGGTGTGACTTGAACAAAAAGGTCACGTGGGCCAATGAGCGATTTACATTGCATCCGCCGCGCACAACTAAAGGTATTTTTAATTGGATGCCGTAGCTTTACAAATCGTTGCTGGGACCGGCAAACCACCATTGAATGAGATGCTGTTGATGGGTTGACGGAATGAAATGGATATCTTATCAGCTGTATTGGCGGCTGACAGGGCTATAACAGCGCCATCGACTGAACACAGTCGCACTCTTGACGGGCGATTTCAAGTATGTTTTCAAGTCCATCGCATGCTGACAATGGCACGACGGGTCGGCCGGTCGAAGTGAAAAGTGTGCCGTCGGCGACTATTTTTGACAAACATGATCATGCCGGCCGATGAGCAATTTGCCTTGAAGGCCGACTGTGCTCCGGAAATGATGTGTGCTCATCGTCGTGCCTGCCGCAAACGACTAAATCTTTTCTGGATGGGATGCCGTAACATTGCAAATCATCGATGCAGCTGGCCTGCCAGAATTGAGTCAAACGCCGTCAAGGGTTCTACCGAATATAATAGATTCCGTAATCAGACAAGTGTGCTGTACCAGAAGATGATGGCCCTGCCCAACGCTATCAAATGCACAGTCACGCTCTTCACGTTGGATAAAGAATGTTTTCCTGGGCTGCCGTTTTCTGGCCATGATGCTACAGATTGGACGGTCACAGATAGCAATGCGTCATGCTGGGCTATTTAAAGAACAAAATGTCAATTGTAGGGATTTTCTTGGTAAATAATTTATTTTGCCCACCGATGGTGCTCCGCAATGAGACAGCATACGCATTGTTGCACCCTCCGCGCACAAAGAAATGTACTTGTAATTGCACGCCGAAACTTTGCAGATTGCCACTAGGGCCTGCCAGCTAGAATTGAGATACGCATTTGGGGTGGACCAAACCGAATGGAAACCACAAGCTGACAAGTGTGTTGTACTGGAAGCTGATAAGCTTGCATGTGCACTGCCGAATGCACCTTGAGGCACTCTTCGCATAAGAATATCAGAATTATTCCCTGAATTTCAACCACATGTGCACGAGAGCACACTGGGTGCGGTATCTGCTGGCAACTCGGTGGTAGGTGGATATTACCTATCTGGTTCGCATGATTCGGTGCCTGGGCATCGTTGGATGTGGCAGGCCAGTCGGTGGCGTGATGGCCAACATGCGATAAACCGAGGAAATGCGAATTAGATTGCGCAGAGTACAGCATGTGGGAATCACAGCGCTGCTGTATGGCTGTTCAGCTGGTACTGGGATATCTTTGCTGGCTGGCCGCAGCCCATTTGATTGCGTTCACATCCTGACAGTGCATCATTCAATGCTGGTGGGCCTGTCGTAGCAACGATTTGCAAAGTTCCTGCGGTCAGTTCAACTTGCTTATTGCCGTGGGCGGCGTTTCGAATACGTGCACACGACAGCACGGTGGGACTGCTACCCGGCGGCGACATAATTCGTTCGTCAATTGACAATATTTTTCAGCTCTTTTGGCGCGTTATTGCATGTGGCCGCTTTGCTGGCAGCGTCGGGGTCGAATGTCAGTCCATGAAAAATGCTGATAATTGCGTGCAAAGAGTGCGACCGTGCGCCTTTGGTATTAATACCGCAAGGCTATTAGCTGACAATGGATCATGTCTGTCGGCAGACGGCTTCCATTTTATGGGATTGATACCTTGACATCACTCAATGCTGCTGTCTGCCTGCAACAGTCATTCATAACACACAGCCATCAATGGCTTTTTGTGGGCGGCAGTTGCGCCTGAGTGCACGTGATAGCACTGTGCGGGGGGGGGGGGGGCTATGGGCGGAAACGTAAATCGGGCGTTGGCAGACAATGTCTATTTTATTCATGTAACTCCTGACGACCCATTCCTGGATGTGTGGCGCGCCGCGTATCTGTGCGCCGCGGGCCACATGCTGTTTCTTAGTGCAATTTCGTTATTCTTACGACGTGTGTATTTTTGTGATTCACGGGACGGGACTGAATGCGTTAGCTTCAGATGTGGCGCGCGGCGTATCTGTCCGCCGCGGGCCACATCTGGATGCAGCCGTCTGGGACGACAGTATGGCGGCTAGTATGCGGGAGCCCAAGAAAGACAATCATAATCATCGTGCGGGGAGAAGTCGTTTATGAAAACATGCTTATCAGCTGACGGCATCCATTTTAAAAGTGTTCTTGACTCTCTCTCTCTCTCTCTTTTCTTCCCAATCTCTCACAAATCTACTGGCGCCAGGTGCCAGTGGGCATTTTCAAAGATACAGTGGCCAGCGACACGTCAAGGCACTGGGGAGCACTTTTGACCAGCAAACCAAATTGACAGCCGACCAACAAAAATATAAGTTGTTTACGTGCCCCTGGCGGCGTATTACTGAACGTGGGCGGCGTGACTTAACCCACTGCTGCCATACTGAAAGAACAGGTTAACCACACCATGCAAGTTGTATGGTGAGTGCGTAGGAGTTATCGTTTATTCCTTATCTCCGCGTAATGCGTTTCACATGTGTAAAGTTTTACGATGCGATCATTTTCTACCTGAAACCCGGCCCAAAGTTACAAAACTGATGTGTAATAGGAATACCACAGTCTGGGTATTGAAATGGGCGCGCCTTAAGCCCAAACTATCATTATCATAACAGAGCTGCAAAATCTATGCATGAAGCATGAATGTTTGCGCGAATGGTCTAGCGTTATCTGAGCATTAATTTGTCAACATGAGTATGTTGTCTCCATTAATATGTAGGGCCATCTTGGAACCTTTGATTCGTTCCTAAGTCATGAAATGAAAAAGCCTCCAATAAATTTCACTTGCGAAATATTTGGGTGTGTTCTATTGGTGTTGCAAAGGTAATTTCAGAGCATGGGTTTGCATTATCGTATGTCAGCAAAGCAGACCCACCCGTATGATTCAGCCAGCTGATGTATTTTGTCTTAGCTGCGGCAGAACCGTATGTTTGTTTTCTTCTTCTATTACAGGCACGCAAACCGGGCGTCAAACGACGGCCTTGCCACATAAACCTGGCTGCGGTCTGGTGGGAACATATGCTACCTGTCAATATTAGGGTGATGTGAATGTAATTCGGGTGAGGTCAAGTATGATATATGTTGGTGTCTAGCATCACATCATAGCGCCGGAGGGAACAATTTTATTGGGTACACGATGTTTAAGAATTTAAGGAAGAAAATAGCTGAAGAGGTTGGGCAGCCAGCTGCGCGGTTGCCTGTACAACAATTATCGCAGGTAATAATAATGCGGGCATGTTGCCATGTTTCAGAATTGTAGCTTTATGAGCCATGTTTTTCTCCAATACCTTTAAAGGGTGACAACATTATCTGGGATGTCTTACTGAAATTGGCAAGGATAGGTAATGTTTATTCATGGATTGTTATTGGATATTCATCATTTATGTTAAGTGTTTGCTGAAGTTTTGTCAGTATTCTCCTGTTTTAAGACAAGGGATGTGGTGTTTTATTTGGCACTAGCACATAATGTGCATGATGAGTAGTAAGAGCAGCTGTAAATAAACTGTGTTGCATTGGATGCATCATAATGAACCTGTACAGGCTGAGGGTGAAGCCAGGAATGTTCTTAGGAGGGGTCAGAGCTTAGTAAAAATGCATTGGATTTATAAGACATTGGATTTCAACAATATACCAGGAGCCATGTTGTGACCATTAGTTTATACTTCAAGTTGCATGATCCATGCTGTAAATTGAGCAGATTCATTACTTGTAGTGTCAGCATGAAGGCTAAGGATAAACCATTGCTTTATTTTATTTTTGGTATGTGTACCTGTGTTAAGCTGTGCATATTGCATCAGCTCTGCCCCAATATCTGATTGTAAAATTCCAGGTCAAGAGCATAGTTGTGGCAAAAACTTAACCTGCCATAATGTTTGGCATAGTCCATCCTACCCTTCAATGTCACCTGATCTTCACATTGCCAGTGCCACCAGTCACAGGTCATCCTAGTGCTGGTCAAATAATTCACATGATCTGTATGTGATTTATATGTCATGTGGCACATCATCCACTTGCATCAAGTGCATCTTTTAAGGGCGGACGAATACCAAACGTCGTGCCTGATAACCACCATAAAATTACCTTAGAGCTAAGGGACATGTGAACACAACTTATATGAGCTTGTATAATATTTTGAAGAATTGCATTCCTAGGTGCAAGTGGCTTAGTAGCAGAATGTTTGGATATTATTAAATATCTTCTCTTGCATGTAACCCTTTCTTGAAAAGTTGTGGAAATTTTTGCTGATATACATTATGCTAACAACTTTTGTATTTATTCTCAATTGTGGGCCATGTTCTCTGCACATATGTGTTCATATATGCCTGTTGTCTTTTTCTTTCACAGGTGTCTGATTTCTTGTGTTTAGACAACATGAGGACTATTCTGTGAGCCATTGAGCACTTCTGTTACATTTGTTGACACTGTTTTTGACAGTTGATTTCAGGGGACAACCGAGATGGTGCAGGCCTGGACAGCAGCGCCTTCACCCTAGATGATGATGGTAAGAGGAGATGCTCTAAAAGCTTGTCTTTAGGCTGTATCAGTCACTGACCTCACTGTCCTTGATGAGTGGTTTTGCCATATAGCTGTCTTTTCTAAAATTGCACATGGAAATTAGCAAGCAACATGTGTGCGTGCGTGCGTGCGTGCGTGCGTGCGTGTGTGCGTGTGCAAATGGTGTGTGTAGTAACCAGTGCAGGACTCAAGCCACGATCATGTCCGAATGTCTGTCACTGCTGCGGCCGTCCGCGACGGCAGTGTGGCGCTTCACGTGACCCGCGCCGCGCCAACAGCCGAGTCCCTGGCGGCCGAGCCGCGGGGCGCAGCGGCCTCGCTGACGGCGGCCACCACGGCCGGCGCTCGCCTCCGGCAGAACTCGACCGCCTCGTCAACGGTCAGCGAATCGCCGTATCATCCGGCCGCTCGCCGGGCTGCACCCCACGTAGGTAGCTCGGCCGCGCCGCACTGCTGCACCGCTGTCCGGAATGGCGTGTAGTCCGCCACGCGCCATGTTGCTTCTGTGCTGTAGCCATCTGTGTGTGCTCCGCCACTGGTCGTGTTTTTGGGCTTCCACCCGGAATGTGAGTGGTTTCGCCACTCAGGATGTGTGTACTATGGGGACGTGGGATGTATGTTGTCACATCATCCGGGAGGAGTTGTGTGGCCACGCCATCCTGCATGCATATGACCCCGCCAACCACGTGCGTCGGCAGCTCTGCCCTCGCATGCACGCAGTGTCATCTCACGTGGCGATGTAGTCAAGCCTCGCTCTCACTCTGTGTTCAGGCCCCAATCTTGAAATAGATGGCGGCAGTGTGAGGCATCCTCCCCACCCTCGCTGATGCTGACGCCGGCCAGACGTGGGCCTCCGGGCTTTATCGGCGATAACGGGAACGGTGGTGATTTCGCTGCACGAGGCCGGTCCACGGTCGTCCTTGGAAGAAACACGAGACCACGGATATTGGTTTTATTTGGATAAATGACTTTGGATTATGGCTCTCAGCTGCCAGGCGTCGAAGTAATGGGTTCTGCGTACGATCGTGGAATTTGCTCTGAATGATGGGTCCTGGCAACGAAAATGTAATGACTTCATCAAGAACGCATCCGACATGGACGTTGGTGCGAAAGAACGTCTGGAATGATGTCTAAAACGCTTTCCCAACACTTCATCTCGTGACGAATTTGGCGGCATTTTGTAGCACGATCTGTCAGCCCATTAAATTTCCAAGTAAGTGGGCGACCGCAATGAGTAAAGCCAAGATTTTGGGTAATAAGTCGACTGGGGTGCTCCTGCCCCAGATGGCCCGTCGGGGTTGTTATGTTCTTTACCGTTGTTGGCCCCTCTGGCCAACAGTTGTTGTTCTGTCTAAGAATGCCAGTTAGTTTTCAGTTGATACAGTTTTATGCTGTCCGAAATACATTTCACGGTTGCGTTTGCGGCAATTGTTGTGATGGTTGAACCTGTCTGTAGATGTTTTGATAGCGTGTTTGTATACTGTAAACAACGATTGGCTCGTGTATTCCCAGTGTGGTGCGTGTGGATTCTCCACGATTGCAAGGTAAATTGTTTGGGCTAGCAACGTCGTGCTTGACGCATACCCAGTTGTTTCGTGAAATGCCGTGAGCTAACAACTAATTACACGCGCAAGTCCCCAGCTCTTTACGTTTAGACAAGATTTGCTCTCTATGTCTTTATAATGCACGCAACACTTTACCAGCAAAGAGACCCTGTGTGACTTGGGGCGACCGAGATGATAACATGCAGAATATGGACCAATTATCACGGTGTAGACGACGCCAAACTAAAGCCAGTGAAGTCAGACGCTTGAAAACCCACATAACTGAATATGACTGGGTATGATGATATGATATGAGGCATTTGCCAGTACAGGACGTTGATTTGCCAGTACATATGCCACCAGAGCTGAACAGGGAAAGGCCCGCTGACACAGCGTTTTCGTACTCATTGATCAATGGCGCGGTGCAAGTTCTTCGGAAGTTGAAATGGATGTAGATGTGGAATTCTGTGAAGTCGATGACTTTTTGGTGTTAACATCTTAGGTGACCGCCCCAAGTGGTTGTGAAAAATGAAAATATGTTGAGGGGGATGCTGGTCGCATTTAGTTAGCCTATGCGTCTCTGCAGTTCTCACAGTCAGGCGCCCCTCAGTTTACTTAATGAGGTTTGGCATTTGTGGTCGGTTGAAGTCGCATTGGCCTTTTCCTGGTCGATAACTGATGTACTTATGAGACAGACAGTGATCAAATCATGTAATTTTTTATGGTAGTCGCCTGCATTTTACCTATTGTGCGCATTCCAGTGATGCGGAGAAATCACGCAGGGTCAAACGCGTTGTTGACGAATACGTAAATGCACGATGTCTTTTAAATGCACCAACTCGGTGTTTTGTAAAACGCTTGCAACGCTGCTGAGTAGGACGCAATTTATTTGGAGTTGGACTTATTGACGTTGAAAAAACGCGGAAAGGCTGGATCAGTGGTTCCAAAAATGCCGACTTCTGGAAGATGTGAAGACAAGTCAAAAGCTTTCTCTGCCCAAGTAGGACCCTCTCGTTCTGCGGCCTCGCCCGCACGTAGCTGGCGCATATCGAAGAAGCTCCTGTGCGTAACAAGACTAATCCACTAATGGTAACCTGTTTTGTAGTGTTTGTATGAGCATTCACAAACTGTGTTGGCATAAAACCGTGTTTCCGGGTGCCTGATACGCCTGCTTTGGCGTGCAACCTGTGCAGTGCTGAGTGCGTTGTTTTAAAGTCTCGCGTCTCCGTCCTTCACCCCACCTCATAGCGGAGTGTGCGTCCCGCCCCGTGACCCACTGCAACCGACCGGATTCCTCCGTGTCGTGCCGGTGCCGTTGCACGACCGGCTCCCGGCGTTCACTTGCCTGCGCGTCGCTGTCGGCATAAACAAGTCGCTAATCTGGCGGCGAGCGTCGTGTCTGCACACGTGCTCGGGGACACAAGTGTGCGAGAACCGTGCGGCGCCCCTCCCCGAGCCGGCGGCCAGAGTGGTGCGATGCGCCACCGGCAGCGCCGCGCAGCCGGCGGCGCCATCCGACACTCGGCACGTGCCCGCTCCCATTCCGGCCGCCAACTGTGACGGATCGCGGCGCGGTGCGACGACGGCTGGTGAGGCAGACATTGGACTGCGGTGTGTCCGGCGCCACTGGGGCCGCCGCCATGGGCTCGCCGGGAGGCGGCCGGCCGCGGGCGCTGAGCGAGGCGCCGCCCTGGCCGCTGGTTACGTGCCGCCTGACCGGCCCGCAGATGGAGCTCGAGTCGGGCAGCGAGGTCAGCTCGCTGGTCGGCCTCGGCGCCGTCTCCAAGGAGCAGATGTTGCAGAGCTACCAGCGCATGCGCGCCAAGTACAACAAGTACCGCGGTCGCTACACCGACCTGGCACGCGCCTTCCACGCGCTGGAGAACGACAATGAGAAGCTGCGGGTGAGTGGACGCCGCCCGGGCGGCCGGCGGTGGCGGCGCGAGCCCCTGACGGCAGGCACGGCTGCATGTGGGACTTGGATGGCATGGCGGCGGCGCCCGGACCCGTGTAGTCGTCTGGTGCTGGTGCGACCGCTTGTGATCCGGGGTAGCGGTATGTGCGACAGGGCTGACTGAAGTGCTCTCGTGGTCAGCTGTGGGCGACTGAGCGCGCTGTAGAGGACTGGCTAACAATTACTAACACTGTTCGACGAGAGCCGAGGCGGTCCGGTGCCGGGCCCGGATCGGAGACGGCGCGCCGGTCCGTCCTCGTGTGCGCGTGTGGCCTGTCGCGCCGGTCGCACCTCTGGTGCCGGAGCTAACCACTAATCGCCGCTGGGGTCGGGCCGGCCGGCCGCGCGCTGACGGCACCCCGCCCCCGGCCAGGCCACGCAGCGCGAGACGGAGGAGCGCGCGCAGCGGCGCGCCGCTGAGCTGCGTGAACAGTGCGCCCTGGAGCAGCAGGCCAAGGCGCACCTGGAGGAGGCGCTGCGCACCGACCTCGAGGAGCGCGACGAGCTGGTCAAGCTGCTCAATATGAAGGTAGCGGTCATCTTCCAGAGCGGGCGGCAGGCCGGCGCTGTAGCGGGGTGGGGCCGTGGGACCGTCGGCTTTATCGGGAAGGGGTCCAACGATGACTAGTTTTGCAAGGCTAACGTTGAGAGTGTGAAGCAGGGAAGGCGATTGTAGATAGATGCAGATGACTGTAGCTTCCGAGCAGGCATGAACTAATTACACTAACAGCAGCTTTGTGTATGTCCGAGGCGTTTGGTGACCGCATGTGTGCGGCTATCAGCTGTCGCATGTCACACTTCACATCAGTCTTACAAACGTTAATGCCGTGTCGACCTGGTGCGTTTTTAAAGGCACCCAAAAATACAAGCAGCTCCGACCTGCTGTTTTCGCTGCGCCGATTTGTATCAGCTGTCCGCCAGCTGAGCGTGAGTCGCGCTCTCAGTGATGTGCCTGCCATCCATGCTCTAATGAGGGGCGGAGCCATGCAGAGCCAGTGGTGACGTGATGACTGGCGGTTGGTCGGCCGGTGGCGTGTTGTTTGGTGCCGGCCGGCTGTTGTGTTCAGTGTCGGCTGACTGTTGTTGCGTTGTTTGCTACCAGTCGGCTGTTGAAATATTTGTTGCCCGCTGGCCGTTGCCGTGTTGTTTGGTGCCGACCAGCTGTTGACGTGTTTTTGGTGCCGGCAGACTGTTGACATGTTTGGTGCCGGTGGCTGTTGGCGTGTTATTTGGTGCCGGCCGGTTGTTGTCGTGTTGCTTGGCGTGAGTTGCCTGGTGACGTGTTTGTCAGCTGCCTGACCGCGTGCGGTGCGTTTGCTCGGCTCCAGGTGCAGCTGCTGAAGGAGGGTCGGACGGAAGAGGAGCCGGCTCCGTCCCAGAATGGCTCCGACCAGGCCCCGACCCCGGCCTCTCCACCAGCCCCGTCCGCAGAGGCCGACCAGCTCAGAGGTACGGCACGGCCTCTGTAGGCGCCTGAGTCAGCGGAAGCTGGAGTACAGAAACTTGCTAGATGGCCGGCCAAAAGCATTGCTGCGGCCGGACAAACACTACTCATCGCTCGTTTGCCTGGCTGCACCAATCATTGGACACAAACTGAGCAATGCTTCTGTCACCTGCACATTTCACAGCGCGAGAACTCAAAGAACGTGGGCGACGTAGAGAGTCGCCTGGATTTTAAACATTTCTTGGCAGTGGCGAACGGTTGATGTTGCCGATGACTTATCCAATTCAGAAAGCTGGGAAACGTTTGTCGCTGATCGCGGCGTGCCCAGCTCTTACCCTGGCGTGGGCTGTCGGTGGCCCTGATGGCTGCTGCACACAGTTAGTGGGCTTTCTTGGTCCTCTATCGGCCGGACTCGCGGTCAGATCGACTCGGCCCGTGTGCCGATGCCAGCGACCTCTCGTGCGGCACGTGTGTGGTCCGCGCTCTTCCACGCAGGGCTGCCGGACAGGCTGACGCCACCATGACGTCAGCGGATTCGGGGTATGGCTGTGCCCGCTAGCGACGGTGATATTCCAGGGAGTAGGACCTCTGCCCCCACCTATACGCCAATGTAGAATGGCGGCTTCCGTCCTAGGGTGATGGGCGTGCAACTTAATGGCAATTGTAATCCATGACCTGTTGGACAGATATGCTTCGGCGTGATATAACGAAATAATTTTTGTAATTAAATGTTCTGTGAAAAAGTATTGTAACCAATGCCCCAGAGACTTTCTAAAATTGCTGTAATTGCTTCTAGCAGTCCTGGCAAACCTTAACCAAACGTATAGATTGCTGGGCAGATCAGGGTATCTTATGTAAAGTTATACTGCTTAACATTTTCAGTTCTATGTTGACCGATACGGTCGTTAAGGCTACACGGATAGGCCATGCGGCTGCTGTCTGCCGCGGAGATCCCCATAGCCACGGTACACGACCTCCCAGCGACCTCTCCGCGAGCTCTGATCTGTTGTCCTGCGAAGTTGCGGTACTCTTACCCGGTACCCGGTACCTCCGCGAGCTCTGATCTGTTGCCCTGCGAAGTTGCGGTACCCTTACCCGGTACCCGGTACCTCCGCGAGCTCTGATCTGTTGTCCTGCGAAGTTGCGGTACCCTTGGTCTGGAACTTTTCATGAACAACATGTCGCGGGTCATGAAATGACGCTTGTTGTCATTAGTACAGATCAAATATCATCACTGCTACCAATCATCACGTCTTCTTGACAACCATAAGTTAGTGGCCAAGTTCCGTGAACCACTCCAAAAGTGCTGAGCAAAATTGGACCATTAGAACAGACAACATCACAGGCAACGAGCCTAGGCTTGATTACCGAGGGCGGGCTAGCCTTATTGAGTATCCATCGCGACGCTCCCTCAGCTAAAATGCGATTTCACTCCCCCAGTTTGTCATTGCGGTCAACCTTGTTAGATATTCCGATCATCCCTCATGTTCTATACTCATTTGCTGTGTTTGACAGGTCCTCCTAAATGGTCGTGTTTTGTTAAGAAGTGGCGCATTTTACTTTGCGCATTCGTCTTTCAAATACGGTGACTTGCTCTCACACTTCAAACGCCGGATGAACTCGGACGTTTTAATTCCTCTAAGTACACAGTCATCTGTGTGAGACATAACACCGGCTCTGTCCTGTCAGCTCCAGGTCAACGCATGATACCGCTCTCATAGCGCATGTCACAACACTGCTCTAGCTCTCCGGCGCTGGAAATGGAGGCTGGTTGTGCTCACTCTGCCGGAGCTCTTACTCTAAACTTTTGTATACGTGTCCTACACCTGTTCGTGAAATCTAATGCTCAATTTTTACTCTCGGATGTGTCTTATGCTGCTCTTAGTATTTGCGTTCATGTGACGGAAGTTAGTTCTTCGCGGCTTGTTTGTGTTGGGTGTCCAACTGTTTGTGGAAGTTGATTACAATGCCCTTCTCTCAGTCCTCCTCGTTTTCCCACGGATCCCTCGATGCCCTGGCCGGATGGTCGTGCGGGTCTGCTTCGGAGCTCGCCGTCCCGGGTCAGGACCCGCCTCCCTCCCTGCGACCGCGCTGCCGGGCTCCGCCGTGACCGCGCGTATTTGTGACGCGCTCGGGGTATAAATAACCACGGTGAGCGGCGGCGGCGGCGGCGGCGGCGGCGCGGCCGGACTGCCAGCTGGAGCGGGCGGCGCGGCGGCGCGATGGCGGGCATCGGGCGCAGTCTGTTCGTCCTGGGCCTGGCCGACGGCGTGCTCGTGTTCTGGATCCTGGTGCTCTTCTGGTACCGGTACCGCGTGCTGACGGCGCCGCCCGCCGCCGCTGACGACGACGACCTGCTGCTGGGCGAGCTCGAGTGACCGGCGGCGCTGCCGCGGGGTCATGGGCTAGGCGGACCGGCGCCGCGCGCCACGCCACGCTGCGGTACCGCGACTGGCCGCCGACACGTGCGCGGAGGAGCGGGTGCCGAGGACGCGGCGGCGGCCGCCGCCGCTGCTCAGGCGGTGTGCTGGGAACTGGTGGCGTGCGTGGACTAGACCGGCTTGTACTTCGCGGGAAGACGACGGGCCACGTGCTGCGGACATAGTGGTGCGTTTTCGGAGAGTGTGCTGAGGACAAGCGGCTGGTGTGGCTGAGAGGCCCGAGGTAAACAAGGCGCACTGTGACCTCGCGCATGCGTGTTAGTGGCTGCTTGGACGCGTGATCTAAAACATATTTGGTTTGTGTGTGTGAACATTAGCTGGTCTTATGTATTCAGAAAAAAATGTTTTGCTTGACGGACATGAACGGTGCCACCATTTTTTTTTTTGTAGGGCAGCACGAGGTCGTAAAACCGTACATCACGACGCTTAAATTTTTTAATGGGGGCACACTCATGCGTGTAATAGCTGTCGTTTTCTTAGATTATCATTCCTATGTACACTCCTCACATCCCTCATGCGCCTTACGCTGCACGACAGTACAGTATGGGGGCACTGGAACTGGGAGTGGGGGCAAGGACTGAGGCCCGCCGCTTTCTGGGAGTTTAACATTACCCCTGTGACCGTGAGCTGCAAAGATATAATGTAAAATGTTATTATTCCTTCTCTCCCAAACGTGGATGAACGCTCGTTGCATCATGCCGGCGGAAAAGCATGATTACAGTTTCGTAGCTTCTCAGCAATCAGCACATATCTCAGATCATGAATAAGTGTATAAACATTTGCTAGTTCAGTGCCAAAAGCTTTGCATGGCGATATTTCATGATGTTTACCCCGCAGCTATGCTGTGGCTTGGACGCCCAATATCAGAACGTTTTGTTTGAAAACATAATAACAGTAAATCTGACCATTTATTACGGTGGCAATAAAAACCTCCGAACGTCGTTTTGCTTGAGGATCACAGAGTTTCCATACTCCTTCCAGGTGTACATCACTACCGCCTATGGCGCAGCCCTAAGCGCTGCCAAACGTTCTCCATCTTGATGTGCTTTGATGGGCGAAGGCGACTGCGGCATGAGCTGGATCCATTCGATCCAGGCGAAGGCTATGCACGTGACGCACTGCTGCCGCGTTGATCCTGCTCTGCACCGCCATTAAGCGAAGCAGGAGTTGTGAGCTCTGAGCTGGCGGTCGGGATCACAATAAGACAATCACATTTGATGACTTCAGATATGGGTACCCGTGCGTTGCGCCTCGCGTTGCGGGGAATGGACAGCGAGGGAGGGAGGGGGGAGGGGGGGGGACGTACATTTGCCTCCTTGGCAAATGGCAGGAAAGCGGCTGCCCCGTGTCTGTCTGGTGGTGTCGCCCCTCAGCGTCTGCGTCTGCATGTGCAAGTTCTGCTCGACCAGGAACAATAATGTTGTTTGCTCAAAAAGGAGACAGAAAGTATTGTAAGCTCTTCGGGCTACATGAGGGACATGGTGCAATAGGATATGCTTAAAATGGATCATTTAATCATCATCATCATCAACCACTAGTAATTCATCTGAAAACGTATTTGTATCATCAAACGCAAAATGCGTCTTAAATTATATGCTTTCATGCACAGTACGGATTTCAGTACCCATGTCCGACTGGTGGGGGACATTTGTTACCCTTTAAAGATTTTCTAGAGCGCTGTGAAAACAGCGAAGCAACGTAACCGGCATTTTAGGTACCATATCCTCAGGCAAGTAGCTGAAATCTTCGGTGGCAAGTGTCAAAGTGTCAAAGTTTCTTCGAAATCCTGAAAATTTGGAACAAAATCCTGCGAAATTGCCCAATACCTAGTGTAAACCTTTCGGCTCAGGTGTCATGTTTCCGTTGGCCCCATCCTTGACTGCGTCCCAGAATTTCCGTCAATATTGCGCGCAAGCTGTCCGCAATTTTAGCATCATCACAGGTCAGTTCATTGACATTGGCGAGCTCAGTTGACGTGATACCAAAACAACTTTTCATTATTGTCATGTAGTGGACTAATAACTCGTTTCTTAGTTCAATTATGCTATTTGCCACTGGTTTTATTATGTTAAATAAGCTTCGGGAATCGAGAGATATAAATTGCATTACGAATGTCTTATTGACAATGATGCGGAAACCATGGGCACAGTCGCTCAGGGGCGATACCCTGAAGTTGGGTCATGCCAGTCCGCCCAGCCACTGCCGAAATACTCGCTGAAAGCCATCCCGCTACAATTTACAAGGCAAAATAATTCTTAAATATGTAACAAAACCAGAAAAACAATGCAACACATAACGGGACCCTTCTGCATGTTCACTATATTTTTGCATACCTAAGCGAGCTATGAGGGTTCTGATTTTTGACGTTGATGTCTGGCCGACCTCGTCCAGTGCAGTAACCTGATTGGAAATTCAAAATGTTCCCGGTTACAAAAAGGATACATGCACACCATAAGCCACGCCAAAACTTTTCAAAAGACGATCGTTCAGAGATGCGATGCTGTTGGATTAGAATGTGGTTGAAACGGCTAAATTCATCAGTATTGTCCCTCAAATTATGATTCAAAATTGTCGTTTTTGGGGTAGCGATAGGTGAAGAAAGTATCTAATGATCCTATTATGCAAGGGACCTATATACAAAACGTT
This sequence comes from Pollicipes pollicipes, assembly GCF_011947565.3. Classification (NCBI taxonomy): domain Eukaryota; kingdom Metazoa; phylum Arthropoda; class Thecostraca; order Pollicipedomorpha; family Pollicipedidae; genus Pollicipes; species Pollicipes pollicipes. The sequence goes on from NW_023596461.1 coordinate 26,008,778, forward strand.
TTAAGGTGTGCAATGAGCAGAAAAGCTGCACAAAATTGCAGGCCGTGTCCCTTTGCGTTGTAATGTTAGTTATGCATTTTAGTACGTATAATGCAACTTAATATGAGTTTCACCTTTTGCTTCAGACATGTCGGATATCCATAGCTTGTCGGCACATTGTGATTCAATGACCTGCTAATGGGGCTTGGAACTCTAGGTACGGAAGCTATTGAATGTTCTTGGCCAGTATAGGGGAATATTGCTGAGCGGTCGCGTTGAGTCCTACAAACATCGCACTAGTATTTGTAGCAATGTTATTCTATTGATGTGAGGGTAGTTCATCATGGTAAAAATTGGAAATAGGGGCCCCTCATTGAAATGATGTGTAAATAATATATTGACGCCTGCAAGAAAGATGTTAGGATAGAGGGGACTGTCCTGTACAATCTGACCATAGAGGAGACGTCCCCCCCCCCCCCCCCCAACCTCCGGCTGCGCCACCGCTGGACGTGGGTGTCTTGGAGTGAGCTTGAGTTTCTACCGTTTCAATGAAGGGGCTGCTAGGGGGTGGCAAAAATGTCGCACTCTGGTCTTTGTCGTTTCACGACTTCCTCATGGCGCAAAGCATCATACATCGTTTCGACAAGCCTTTAGGAAAAATGCATGCTTTCTCGATCGCAGGCAATGACTGGAGCCACAAGTCGCTTCCTAGACAAATTGATGGTAGTTGAAGTGGGAAAGTAGTCCAGTTAAGTCTTTGGAAAGGCCGTTCTAAATGCAGTTCAAGACGTCTTCATATGTTTCGTAGTTTTTCTGTCAGTGCCTTCGTGGTCCTCTTTAGTATCCCCGTCACCTGATTTTCCACACGCTGATGTTTTGAGCTCCACACTGGCTGGTGCCCACGCGTCCTTCGACCAAGCGATAAGGCAGCCCCCCGTCCCTTACGTAGCGTGACGTGGCTCGTGTTCGGCCTCGAACCTGTCGGCCACCTCACCCGGTCACGGCTGCTGCAACCGTCCCGCCCTTGCGTTGCAGACAAGGTCAAGCATTTGGAGGAGCTGCTGACGAAGTGCAGGGAGAACATCAAGCTCAACAAGTCGCGCACGGCCACCCTGGTGGCGGAGAAGACGCAGCTGCAGACGCTGCTGACGGAGGAGAAGCGCCAGCTGGACGCGACCCAGGTACGCCCGGCCGCCGCCGCCGCCGCTGGTGATGGCGATGTTGACCGGCGACTTGGGGATGCGGTGAAGGCTGGGTCAGACTGCGCCCGCAAGACCGGTGTCGCGGGACCGAGTGGTTCCCCCTCGACCTGGACCTTCGCGGAGGCCGATGGAGTGATGTGTAGTTTGCGCAGATCAGAGCTGCTGGACAGATGAATTTTCCGCATCACGCGCTCGGGTAGAGAAATGCACAGTGAAATCAAGTACTCGAGGCTGCGGATAATCGCAAGCAACTGTGGGTGGGCCCAACCTTTTGGTGGACGAAACTTCAAACGCTTTACTGTGTGGAATTTTTCCAAAAGATGTTTGTGTTACTGGCCTTAGAATAACGCTGTAATTATTGCATTTCAGATATTTGTAGTCCTTTTGGTTAAAAATCCCCACCCCGCCCTTAGATCATCATGGAAGTGTTTTCCTACTGTCCAAACAATTTTAAAGGTCTTCATGGTCCATTCATCTGTAACGCCATGAGGACACTTTGCTGGAGTCCTTTAGGAGGATATTCTGCAGCCTTACTCGACAGATAAGGCACCGGCTCCGGAACTGTTCAGTACTTTACGTTTAGAAGTACTCTGTATTCAGAATCTATAGAAAAGCGAATTTGTGCCAGAATCTTGCCACGTGGATAGGATTTTATACGTTTTTCGCTGGTACCGTCGGCACACTGCGAGAGGTAGCACGGCAAGTAAAGGAAGCCGCGAGAGAAAGAGGTAGCGGATGGAGGCAGCATGACAAGCTCAAAGGTGTATTTCTCTGCACAGCAAATTAGGATACCACTTCCAACACCGCTTCTGCAAGTTTTTTGTGTCGGTAACGACAACGGAATAGCAACTGGAAGCTACAGATTGCGCACTATTCTCCACTGGGACCCGCCGATCCAAATCGAGCTTTTGGCGCGCGGCAGGCATGCTCCGAGTTCCCATTGTGTGGCACCGCGCCACCCTGGCTTCAGTTGTCAGGTAGTGGATAGGAGCCAGACCATGTCCATTCCTGACAGCTGCCCTCTCCCCCCACCCCGCGCCACGGCGCCACGATGGCTTCAGTTGTCAGGGGGTAGATAGGTGCCAGACCATGTCCATTCTCGACAGGTACTCCTGCCCCTCCCCAGCTTAAGCCCATTAAGCTTACCTGCTGCCATGACATCGGGCGGCTTATAACGAGCTCTCCAGAGCCGCATAAGAGGTCTGATCACCCCGGCCACCATGCACGGCATGCTGCGGAGGCCGCGCCGTGGTGTAGGCTACCGGACAGTGGATCGCCGATTCTGGCACCTTCGTGACAGCTGGAACGGGTGGCGGCATGCCCCGTGTCTGGCGCAGGCTCAACACTTGCGCCACCACATTAGATCATGTCAGTTTTTGAGACGCCGTCGCATGAGATGGAGTGACCACAGGTGTTCATGGGATGTGCTGTCAGACTGCAGTCCGTGGATACGGTAAACTGCGTCAAACGTGACGAAGGCGAGTTGTAGAAGCCGATGTGGAAGGGACAGCTTGAGGGCATGAAATTGTGCTTTGAGGTATAATTTCGGTCGCCAGAATGGTATCTGAACATTGATGTAAGATTTTTTAAGGGCTGAATTGTTCGCCTTTAATGACCGTTTTACACCCACTCCGTCTCTATGACGAGGCACATGGAATCATTTTTGGAATGAGGTTGACGTTGGCTCGTTAGCGGTTCGTCAGGGTGCCTTCTCGTCCAAAGTAAACGTATACGATTTCACCAGTTCTGTAGAACTGCGCGTGAGACCGTGACACCATTGCTGCCCACGGTCCGCCGGTGGTTTCAAGAGCAAGACACAGGTGACGCGGCCATTGACGGTTACCCGCGTAAAGACGTCCCCGGGCGCGCGTGCGCACGCATGGGACCCTCGGCCAAGCCAGTGGAAAATGGCCGGTCGGACAGATAACCGCCCAAGCAAAGCCACGATGGCAGCAGCTGTACAGGGGCTGTGGTAAGGAGACTAGTCAGACGCTGATTGGTCAACATCTGGGCACGGGAAAATGCGCAGCAACTGGGCTTGTCATGCGCTCACCACTAGGCAAAACAGGCGCGCGTGGAAAATGAGAAGGAGCTTGTTCACTATCGACTCGACCGTCATGATTGATAAGATCTTGTTCGGATCCGTCTGTTGAAGGAGAGCAAGCAGCGGAAAAATATGACTCCATACCAGCTGATAATCGGCTTTGCGTACGGCAAACGTGTGTGCGGTGTTTTGGGAAGCATCAACCCTGCGTAACTGTAAGCAGTAAGGTCAAGCATCAACTCCGGCATCAACTCCATCACGTCCGTTTGAGAAATGTTGCGCAGGATCTCCGCCGAACCTTTCAAGGACCGTGACAAAGCGTTCGTTCGGGCTGGGACAACGCACGATTCGCCGGGAGAGTACGGCCTCTTGGAACCGCAAGGCATGGAAAGAATCCTTCTGGCCAGTGAAGCCCCAGCCGACTTCTTGTCTCCAAGACTGGAGAAGCTGCTGCGTGGTCGCAGTTCTCCTTGATGGGGGAGCTGTAGGTATCTGCGCACATCGCGCCCGCGCGCCCGCGCGTCCAATCTGACTTCGAGCGATGACACCTGTCACGGAGCGGGTTGGCGAAGTGTGCGGAGATAGGACAAAATGCGCGAAAAGTTTCGTTTTTGTCGTCCTTGGGCTCAGCTGAGACTTTTTGGCTGTGCAGTTTACTAGGCGTTATTCATTGCGGTTTGCCGTAGTATGTTCCCTTGTTGCTGGCAGTGCATGGAAAGCTGTATCACTGAACCGATTCTCGATTGGGTAAGGAGGCCCGCTTCCTGACTCGACCTGAATCGGTTGCGTCTGCTCCGTCATCGCTGGATCGAGGTGTCCGTTGGATTACGGGAAATCAAGGTGTGGAGACAGTGACGGGATGTTTGCGCTGGGAGCGCTGCGCCGCCGAACTTCGTTCTGCTTATGCCGCTGTAGTGTGCGCGGCCGTGGCAGCGTGGTGGTTGTCATTTTGATGGGTGATGCAGTTCCTTCTGTAGGCCCCACGAAAGTGTGACGGTGCATGCATATTTGCATCTGCACATAAGATGTTGGCCAAGATAAAACAGAGCACCAAAATAGTGAATGTTGAGCATGAGCACGCGCAAAGGCAGGCATCCACAGACAACACCGCCCAACGCAGATACCTATAAGGCGGTGGTTTGGGGTTTAGGGGGCATTGGCATCAAGACAATTTTGTGCCTTCAGGATAGCCAGGAGGGAACTGGCAGCTTAGCGAGGAAAGTTAGGGCATTCACCGGCTATCCTGTGCAAAAGAAGCAGCCATATTCCGGGTCTTCGCGCCTGGTATTAAAACCATGCTGTGTCCACTATTTGGCGTGCGCCAAAGCGTCAGCAAACTCATCCACAGTTCTTTCCACGAAGCGTGAGACGATTTACTGAAGCTGTTGAACTCTATAGTTAAACGTGGAAGCACTAAATTGAGCACGCTTGCAGTCCGTGACATGAACGCGGTGTCGAACGTCACATCCGCATTCAAGAGTCTGCAACTCTTCCGAATAACTTCCGTGTGCCTGGCCTGGTCTTCTGTCTGACCTTGGCGTAGCCATCCGTCTGACCATGGCCGGTTTTCTAATGGCCCGGTGACAGATGGTCTATGGATGGCGTGCGCTATCTCCTAGCGGTGTCACGGCGGCTGGGCGGGGCGTGGACAGGGCGGTGGCGCATGCCACCGACGGCCGGACGCCGTCGCCCTGCCAAATCAGGCGGCCCCAAACTGCCGATGGCCAACGTCACCGTCCTCGACGCTTGGCTGGGAGTCCGAGCCTCGGTGGCCGACGTCCGAGGCGAACGCTAGTGCGGGGACGTGTGTCGAGTGACGAGGGCGCGTGGCGGGACGCGCGCGTCGGCGTCAGGGGAGCGGGCGCGGGACCACCGCGGAGGAGTCCGGCCGGCGCCATGGAGGAGCCCGAGGGGGACCCCAGCGGGCCGCGGGGGCCGAGCCCACCCGGGGGTGGAGAACCCGCTGAGACGCCGGCACAGGCCGAGCCAGAGGCCGCGCCCGCCGCCGACTCCGCCGAGCCGGTGCCCAAGAAGAAGAGGGTCGTCAAGAAGGTGGTGGTGCGCAAGAAGAAGGTGCCGGCCAAGGAGGTGCGGCCGGCGACGCCGGAGCCGTCGCGGGCCGAGCCGCCGCCTGCCGACTCACCGCCCGCCGGGCCGCCGCCGCTGGCCGAGCCGCGGCCCTCGGCGCAGCAGGTGACCGAGGAGATCCGGCTGCGCATCCTGGACACGGCCGAGGCGCGTCAGATGCTGGAGCGGGTGCGCAGCGAGCGCGAGGCGGCGCCGCCGGCCGCGCCGCACTACCAGTGCCTGCCGGCGGACTGGCCGCTGCCGGCCCCGTCCGACCACGGCGCCTTGCAGGTACTACGCTACACTTCCAGACGCGACAGCACCAGGGTAATCACGCCGGTCGGCCGGCGCCGCCCGGGTCGGGGCGAGAGGCGCGCTGCGGTGACGCACTACTGCAGGAGACACTTTCGGTCGCTAGTCTGCTCGTCTAGTCTGCTCTAGTCTGCTCTAGTCTGCTTTTGTCTGCTCCTATCTGCTCTAGTCTGTTCAGTTTTATCGTGAATAGTCTGAGATTACTTATGTGGTGTTAAAAGCCGTTTGGTGGCACTACGAGACTTATGAGGATAGTAGACTACACATTTCAGGCAAAGAGGGCAATGCATGAAAGGGCTTTTATGTGTTGCAGATATTCGTCGTTGGGGATGCACTGATTTGCTTGCATCTGCTTTCTCATGTCGACTACACCGCTGGTGGAAAAACTAGGCGAGCCGGCCATAGCAGCGGGTTTCTGGACCCGAGCCTATTTAGAGCAGGAATCTGTAATATTCGTACCACATTTCGTGCCAATAAGCGAAGAAAATGTAATTGGTTTGGCAACTCTTCCTCGCTTTTTGTTTCTTCCATATTTTTTTGAGATCCCTGACGCATTTGACAATACGCGTGGGGCTAATGAGGTTGACTGGCTTTGCGGCGTGAGTTTTGGCTGTGTCGTTGTCATCCAGGATCTATTAATACCCTACAATAGCCCTCATGTGGATTCCCAACCATTTCGACATTCTGAGCAATAAAGAACAGGCGCTGCTGCTAGAGCAACCATGTGCTGAGGTCGCCGCTTTTCCATTCAACTGCGGCTGGTGACCTGAAGTCAATAGGTGCGAATTACACGTATCCATGTTCTGTGGCAGCAGAAGATTGATGAACTTGTTCAACCATCCAGAACTTTGGAATCACTTCTTGGTGAGTGAAAATTCCCTCGCCGTGTGGAATAGGCGTGAAGAGGCTGGCTTCGACTGAGACACATCTTCGCCACACATTCCCTCATCCATCGGGTCGGAACACGCCACAGGATGGGCAGTGTGACCAATGTTCGACCCTTGAGCATGCGCTCGTGTCGTGTCATCGCTGTGTGGCGTATCGCAGGCGTCATTTCGCCCTCATGCCTCTTCCGGGGCCTTTGTATTGTGACTCATGCTATGACGCACTTTTCGTGTTTAAGACTTCTTAACACACGTCGATTTTGGCATTATTTATGTTCTCCAGCTGTGTTCGCACGTAAATTTAGTTGTTGTTTTTTGTAACAGATAACCGGCAGTGTTGACTGGGTAGGATGGTGATGTCCGTTTTCGGAAGGGCTCAGAATGGGCACGTCGATGCGCCCTAAACCTGAAATATCACCATTTTACCTCCCTGACCTGTTGTCCACGTGCTCGCCAAACATCCCGCACCGTCTGTGATCCTTGGCCCTGCTAGGTCCTCACCCGGCTCCATGTGTGTGATGCGATGTATGTCCCCCTGCCGTCCCGATCTGTCTTCCCTGACCTGCTGTCCCTGCGCCGCCGCTCCTGGCCGGCCGCCCGTGACCCTCCGCCATCCCTGACCGTGTGCCGCGGCCACCGCCAGCAGCTCACATCTCTGGCACTGGCGGAACGCCGTGTTTTCGTGGACCGCTGCCAGCAGAAACAAGGCCGACTTGTCGGGCGGTGGGCGGTCGAGTCTCCGCACCGAGCCTCACCCCGGAACTGGCTCAGACGCTCGGCCCGATGATCGCGGCCCACTGTTGCGACGTTGATGCTCGGGCTGGGGTCTCTGTGCTGCACACGGCTGTGGCGTCACCGTTTGTGCGCGGTCCTGTCAGCGGCGGATCTCTGGAATGGTTTGGCAGCGGCCGCGGTAGTTCGGCCGCCGGCCGCTAGTGGCGCTGGTGGCCCGTGCGCGAGTTCTGCCTTTCATGATCGGAGATGAAAGCAGAGGGCCCAAATGGCCTATTCGGCCAGTCTCGATGCCAGGAGCTATTGCTGTAGGCTGAAGCACACGGACCACAGTTGAGGTTTGTGTTGATCGACCGGTTAATGCATAATTGACGCAGAAGGACAGGGTTGGCGAGACCTCGATTCAGTGTACAAAAAAAACGAACAATTCGAGGAAACCAGCGAATGGTCGACAAGGAAGTATTCACGCTTACAAATATTCGCGCCAGTGCATAGACTACCGACCGATGATAGCTATCGCATGGACCCCGTAAACAGAGTCATGAATGCAGAGCTGACTCAGGCCGTCTCCAACTTCATGGGCAGGCTGTCATCACGGCGTTACAGGAAGAATACAAACTCATAATGAGGGACGCTGGTCGTCAGCGCCGATGGGGGGGGGGGGGGGCGCCGCTCTCAGCGCCAGACCCATCGGCAGTCTGTGTGTCAGTGATGCAGCACGGCTGTAGCTCGGGGCGTCTGTGTATCAGTGATCCAGCACGGCTGTAGCTCGGGTCGTCTGTGTGTCAGTGATGCAGCACGGCTGTAGCTCGGGTCGTCCGCCGTCGACAGGAGGCGCACAAGAGCGAGTTGGAGCGGCTGGAGGCGATCGTGGGGGAGCTGCGCCGCACCATGGCCTCCACGCAGCACCAGGCGCAGGAGAACGCCATGAGCACCGCCGAGCAGAAGGCCCAGATGCACCAGGAGCTCGAGCAGAAGGAGACCCAGGTCGGTACTCGGTGCCTTCACAGCTCGGTGCCCGGGACACCGGCATTGGCACACCAGTGCTTCCCCGGCGCGCAGCCTTTACCGATAGCGGGCGGCGCTGAGGCAGCTCGCCTGATTCTCAGCTCGCAAGGTCAGCAGGCAGCTCGCCTGATGATACTTGTGGTCAAAGCATTTAATGCTCAGGCAATTTTTAAACGTCTGCTTAAGTGGGTCGACGATTTTCTGAACTGTCGTCCGCTAAATATAGATGCCACATTTTTGGTAGGATGGCATTTTTGGATACTTGTAAGGCAGGCATGGGAGCAATGAACCCATTTTCATTTTGTCCGAATGTCTTGTCATTCCTAGCTACTTTTGTGAAGCTGTTTAATATGAATCAGTGCTCACCCACATGCATGCGTAGGGTAAGAGTTATGTTTCCCTATGGAACCGACTTCGTAGATCCCATTCTTTCATAGCATCTCCACGGCTTAACAAGTTGTCGTGGGTCTTTGTCAACAAATTGTCTAATCGTGACATTGAAATATAGATATTGGATTGGTGAGTTACGACTGGTTAATTTCACGATTTCTTTTGCCGAGCGTAGGTGGTACAGATGCCCGGGTGATGTTTCTTTGTCCTTTTCCGGATGATCCTGTTTAAATGGCCGGTGAAGTCCCCTGTGACCGCTTAAGCGGCGGGGGGGGGGGGGGGCGTCTGCAGCCACCTCCTCTGTGGTGCTTCGTTTTATGGCCGACCTGAGCTGTACCGCCCAGGCCACGCTGGTTCAGGTGTTCTTAGTGAGCCCGGTGCTAGGTGTGTGCCCCCGCGCCTGAAAACCTTGGTAGAGCTTCAGTGGCATCATATCTTTTGACGCAAGTGATGACTATCGTTTTCAGGTTAAACGCCTACAGGACGAGACAGAATCCAAACGAAAGTCGCTGGAGCAGCTACAAACACGAGGTGAGGAGTAAATACTGTAACGGGGCGCTTGGCGGCGTCAGTTGACAAACACTTCTTTTTAACACGGCTTGTTATATTTTGATGTTGTTTCTGTATATACGTATATATATATATATATAATATAATATAATATAATATAATATTATGCCATGTTGCCCGAGAAATGTATGATTGAAGCATGTATTTTATAAGTTTCATATTTTTCAGCCACGTGACAAAAATAAATGAGTCGGAAGCCAAACTAGTGCTCAGGCGTTCTGTCCGAGCGCTTCGCTCCTGTTTTCAGTTTAGGAGCGGGCACCTGGAACAAAGTTTTCTCAAACGGAGACCTCTGAAGTACGTCTTCTGTCCTAAACATTTGACAAAATGCCCTCATCACCCCCAGGAATGTTCATAACCTCACCAGTGTTGTTCACGTGGTCTCTGCTGGCATCGTCTCGCCCATCCTCCAAATGATGCATCCTGTCGTGGAGTGATAAATAATTCATATCATTTTCGCACACTACACTACATGAGGGCTGACACACGGCCTGTTGGGGGGGGGGGGGGGGGGGGGGGCCGTTGCGCCCACACTGTTTTCCTGGCATCTGATGGTGGGTTAAACATTGCAGTTGCCGCCCTCGAAACTGAAACGACTCAGCTGCGCGACACGCACAAGCGGCAGCTGGAGGAGCTGGAGCGCCTGTCGGAGGAGGAGAAGGCCGGCCTGGTCCAGGTGCGTGACACACGGGCCCGCTGTCGGCGCCACGGCTCCCCGGGTCAAGCCGGGGCACGCGGCTGCGCTGTGTCTTCGTCATACCGTTACTGTCCGCCGCAGCTCCCCGGGTCAAGCCGGGACACGCGGCTGCGCTGTGTCTTCGTCATACCGTTACTGTCCGCCGCAGTTCCCCGGGTCCGGCCGGGGCACGCGGCTGCGCTGTGTCCTCGTCATACCGTGACTGTCCACCGCAGCTCCCCGGGTCAAGCCGGGGCACGCGGCCGCGCTGTGTCTTCGTCATACCGTGACTGTCCGCCGCAGCTCCCCGGGTCAAGCCGGGGCACGCGGCTGCGCTGTGTCCTCGTCATACCGTGACTGTCCACCGCAGCTCCCCGGGTCAAGCCGGGGCACGCGGCTGCGCTGTGTCTTCGTCATGCCGTGACCGTCTGCCACGCAGTCGGACCAGCGGAATGTTTGTTTCGGCGGAGCGCGCCAAATGCAGGCGGCTGTGGGTCTGGCACGGGCCGCCCTGACCAGAGCCGCCACCGTGTTGTCAGGACAAACTCCGGCCTGCCTGTGCCGGCAGCTGTCCGTGCTGCGGGGACAGGGGACCTGTGGTGTCGCGTCCCAGCCCTCGTCTCGCCGCCATTCTGGCCGGATCGAAGCCACTTGTTGGCCGCCGGCCACGCGCCGCCTAAAATTAGCGGAGAGGCTGCCGTCCGAGGCCGCCGGGATCGAGTCACCGTCCCCCCCCCCCCCCCCTGTGTCCGGCGTCCCTGACCGCCCCCGGTCTGAGCCGGGGACAGGAACGCGACTCTGGGAGCACGACCATGCGACAGCGGGAAATCTGGCTGGAGCGAATCATGACTGGGTCACGATGCCCCATGTGTACGACGTTGCTCGGTGGCGTGGGCTGTGACCAGCTCCGGTAAAAGTGTTCGGTGGCGTTGCTTCATCAGCGCAGGTCCTGGTCACAACGCCACAGTGTCGTGAGATCGACTCTAGGCACGCCTGTGTCTGGACGGCGTAACAACTCGTCGTGACCGATGACTGGACTCAACATGCACGCGACGTACGACTGAAATTGTGGCCGTCTTTCATCTATTTTGCCTTCGCATTGCGCTAGCCTCACTTCTGTGTTGCCATTCGGTACGCGCGCGCAGCCGTGCTGTTCCCCTGCGGAAAGGGCGTACAACCACTCCCATATGTGTGCTGTAATTCTTTACTGGAATACCATTAATCGTGCTTCAAGCTGGCCTGTAAGTGCAGTTGTGATGGCTAACGCGACCTCAGACATATCAGAAGTGTCTCGAAGTGACCACTTGTCCGCCGCAGGAGCTGTCACGCGCGAAGCAAGAGGCGCTGCGCGTGCTGGAGCAGGAGCTGGAGTCGCGGCTGGCCGAGGAGTGGGGCCGCCGGCTGCACCTGCGCGAGGAGGAGCTGCGCGCCGAGATTCGCGAGAAGGAGAGCCAGCTGGAGCTGGCGGCCGAGGAGCAGCAGCTGGCGGCCAGCGCCGCCGCCGCCGGCGGACACCAGACGGCCCAGCGGGCGGAGCTCATAGTACGTGAGCCGCGGGGATGTCGGCCGATGCACGGCCGGAGGGAAGCGGAGGGGCGTGTCTGTCAGCTGGCCACGCGTCGTGGCGGTGGTGGTAGCGCGCGTGAAACGTCACACCACACGGAGGGCCAAGCTCAGCGTGTCTGGGTGCGTGGGGCGGCGTAGTGGGGACTTGTGGCGGCGCCCAAAGGAGCGCACCGTTCTTGACGCATTGCCTGTCCGTTGCAGGCCGGGGCCGGGAGCTTTGGTTAGAGTCGCTGTCCTTCGTTGCAGGACACCATCGACGGTCTGCGCACCGACCAGATGGCGCTGGAGTCGCGGCTGCAGGGCTGCCAGCAGGCGCAGGCGCAGGCCGAGGCCCGACTGGAGCAGGCGCAGGTGCAGATGGAGGAGGCTCGGAAGGAGGCCGAGGCTCGGATTGAAGAGGCTCGGAAGAAGGTCGAGGCTCGGATGGAAGAGGCTCGGAAAGAGGCCGAGGCTCAGGTGGAGGAGGCCCGAAAGGAGGTCGAGGCTCGTGTGGAGGGGGCTCGCAGCTCGGCTCTGGAGGAGGCTCGGAAGGAGGCTGAGGCTCGGGTGGAAGAGGCTCGGAAAGAGGCCGAGGCTCAGGTGGAGGAGGCTCGGAAGGGAGTCGAGACGCGACTTGAAGAGGCTCGGGTGGGGGAGGCTCGCAGCTCGGCTCTGGAGGAGGCACGGAAGGAGGCTGAGGCTCGCATGGAAGAGGCGCGGAAGGAGGCTGAGGCTCGGGTGCAAGAGGCGCGAAAGGAGGCCGACGCCCGGGTGGAGGAGTTGGACCGGCAGCGGCAGGCGGCTGTGGAGGAGTTGGACCGGCAGCGCCAGGCAGCTGTGGAGCTGTCGCTCCAGACTTCCAGCCAGGAGAACAGGTGACCGGCATGCGTGGCCATGTCCGCTACAGCTGAGGGGTTAGGGGTGGACGGGGGAGGGGGTGGCGTGCATTGGGATGTGGCGCCCTGTTCCCCACTGCTCTTCATGGTGGGAATGGATAGGAACAATCGTATCCCAATTGTTACTCGTCACGGAGCCCCGATGAACCACGTCCTGAGATGTTGGAACGATATTGGATGGAAGCTCTCGTTATTCACATATCTTGTAGCGAGACTCGGTAACGTAAAGTATTCCATGTCTCTTGTGCGTTAAGAAATCAGTTATTGGAGCAACTAGTATCACGAGTGTCTGTGCCGTAATGTTGACACATTCCGTACGTACCAGGCCTGTCCCCACTGACCAGTGCCCTGCGCCGCCAGTGCCAGGCTGGAATCTCAGGCGCAGGCGGACGAGCTGCAGCGCCGTCTGACCAGCCTGAGCGAGGAGCAGGCTGCCACGCTGGCCGAGCTGGAGGCGGAGCGCGGCCGCGGCGCCGCTGACCGCCAGGAGCGCCAGCAGCTGCAGCTGCGCACCGAGAAGCTGTCGGGCGTGGTGCGCTCGCTCGAGGAGAGCCTGCGCGAGCTGACTGAGCAGTGTGGCCGCGACGCAGAGGTCCGCGCCGCCGCCGCCGCCGCCACGGCCGCTACGCCCGCCGCGCCCGCTGGCAGCCAGCTGGATGAGCTGACCACGCTGCTGGACGACAACGCGGCGCGGCTGGCCGGCGTCACTGAGGAGGTGGGCGCGCTGCGGCTGGCCAAGCAGCAGCTGGAGGAGAAGGTGGCGGCGCTGTCGGCGGACGCCGACGGCCGGCTGGCGGCCGCCGACGCGGCGCGCGCCGCCTCCGAGCAGGCGCTGGCGGCGCGCGAGGCGGAGCTGGCGGCGCTGCAGCAGCGGGCCGAGCAGGCCGAGGCGGACGTCGGGCGGCTGCGCGCCGAGGCGGCGGCGCTGGCCGAGGAGAAGGACGGCGCCCGCGGCGAAGCTGAGGCGCTGCGCACGGCGCGCACGGACCTGGACGACGCACTGCGCACGGCGCGCAGCGAGCTCGAGTCGACGGTAAGCGACATCAGCGACTTTGACGAGGTGTCCGAGGGTTACAGGACCGAGGTGCGCCGGCTGACGGCCGAGCTGGAGCGGCTGCAGGCGCAGCTGCACCAGGCGCAGGCTGAGCGCCAGCGCGCCGATGAGCTGCACGAGTCCAACGAGAGGCTGGCGGCACGCCTCTTCCAGATGGAGAAGATCGCGCTGCGCGTCGAGCTGGCGGAGAACGAGAACGAAAACCTGAAGAGCGAGCTGGCGTACGAGCGCGAGCGCGGCAAGAAGCAGCGCGACCGTGTCAAGCAGCTCAAGAGCTTGCACGAGGTGACCAAGGACGAGGTGAGCGGTATGCAGGCCGACTTCAGTCTCGTGCACGATGAGATGGGCAAGATCCGCGCCACGCTGACGGCGCGGCTGGAGCGCGTGCAGGAGCAGAACCGCTCGCTGGAGCTTCTACAGTCCAAGCTGGATCAGGCGATGCGCGAAAAGAGCGCGCTCAAGGAGCAGCTGGAGAGCGGCATCGAGCGCAAAGAGCGTGAGCAGGCGCAGATGCTACAGGCGCTGGACAAGCTGGGAAACGAGATCGAGACGTACAAGACGGAGTGTCGCGGCCTGGGGGGCGGCGGCCCACTGGCGGAGGCGGGCGCCGCGGACGGCGCAGGGGACGCGGTCGACGGCGTCGACACATCGTCACCGGAGGGCAGCGAGGCCGGCGAGGACCAGGTGGTGGCGCTGCGCCAGGAGGTGGGCGGCTTGCAGAAGGTGTCGGAGACGTACCGCCTTCAGATGGCCGGCCTTCAGGCCGAGGTGGAGGAGGCGGCGCGACAGCGTCAGCTGCTCGAGCTGGAGAAGAAGTGCCTGCAGGACCGGCTGCAGCAGCAGCTGCGCGACAAGGAAGACGTGTCGCTCAAGATGGACGCGCTATGTTCCGACACGAACTCAGTGCTCGTGCAGCTGCGCGAGGAGAACGGCCAGCTGCGGGCGCGCGCCGAGGCCGAGCAGGCGCGCAGTGCACAGCTGGCTGCCCAGCTGGCGGAGGTCGAGCGCGACCATAAGCAGGTGAGCCGCCAGATCGAGGACGCCGGCCTGGAGAAGGACACGCTGGCGACGCGCATCGCCCTGTTCAAGACCCAGCTGAAGGAGCAGGCCGAACTGATCGACTGCTACAAGTACGAGGTGGGGACGCTGAAGCAGAACTACGACAACCTCGACTCGGAGGTGAAGCGGCAGGAGGAGCTGGCGACCTCGCTGCGAGCCATCAACGAGGAGATCGATAGGAAGTTGAGCGCCGAAAAAGAGCTTAAAAAAAACTTCGAGGACAAACTCAGTCAGAAGCTGACAGAAATGGCGCAGCTTCAAGCTAGTCATGACGCGCTCAGGGGTAAGAATGCGTGCTTAGAGGAGCAGTTAGCGAGTGCGAGTGTTGAGTCTGAAGTCCCTCCCTTAGTTAAAGTGCTGCGGGGGGAGAAGGAGGCGTTGTCAAGCCAGCTGGAGGGCTGTGAGGAGCGGTGGCGGGCCGCGTCTGCCGAGCTGCTGCTCCAGCAGACGCGTCTGCACGAGTCAGAGCGGCAGAACGCTGACTGCCAGCGTCAGGTGGAGTCCGTGACGCAGCTGAAGGAGGTGCTGGAGACACGCTGCTCGGAGGCGGAGCAGGAGGCGGCTGCGCTGAAGAAGAAGCTGGAGGAGGCCCACGTGGAGATGATTCATCTCAAGGCGCTGCAGAGCGCGTCCGAGGACAGGGTGGAGAAGCTGACGCAGGACGTTCTGAACCAGGCATCTGGGCTGGCGCTGCAGGACGAGGTAATCGTGGAGAAAGGCAGGGAGCTGACCGAGCTCACTGTCAAGTCTCTGGACCAGGCTGCTGAGAACGCCGGTGTTCGCGGCTCGCCGCCCCTGCAGGGCGTCCAGGCGGAGACGCAGACAGAGACACAGGCTGAACCGCAAAGCCAGACGGAGACGCCGCTGGCGCCGCTCGCCGCCGAGGGGCGGCCGCGGGAGCCGGAGACCCAGGGAGGCGGCGGCCGGGCGGATGCCGAGCCGGACCCCCAGCAGGAGCTGGCCGGCCTGCGGCGCTCGGTCCACCTGCTGGAGCTGGAGCGCAGCCGACTGAACGCCGAGTTCGAGGCGCTGCAGCTGGTGTACGAGAATACGTCCATGACGCTGGAGGCCAGCTCTGAGCGGCTCAAGCGCGCGGAGGACGACCGGGCGCACCTGCGCCGCGTGGTGGACAACCAGCGCGACGAGCTGGCTGGCAAGAGCGAGGAGTTCGAGGAGCGGCTGCAGGAGTACCTGCGCGAGATCACCAACAAGAACGAGGAGATCACCGTCTTCCTGACCGAGCTGAAGCAGAACCAGGACGAGATGGACGACGCCAAGGCGAGCGTCGGCCAGCTGCAGGACATCATCCGCACCAAGGAGAGCACGCTGCGCACGCTCAGCGCCGAGCTGGCCACCGCCAAGAGTCGGGCGCAGACGCAGAACGAGCGCTTCCTGGCGCGCGAGGCCGAGCTCACGCGCAAGCTGCAGGAGGAGAAGGAGATGTTCATCAGCCAGCTGACGGAGGTGCGCGAGACGATGCGCTCCTCCATCGGCACCATGCAGGCCAAGATCCAGCAGCTGAACGAGCTGCTCAAGAGCCAGGATCTGAAGCACCACGTGGAGCTGAGCCGCGTGCGCTGCGAGTACGAGCAGCAGCTGGACGAGCTGCAGCAGGCGCTGGCGGGCGTGCGCAGCCAGTGCGAGCTGGCCATCGACGAGCTGATCTCATCGCACCGGAGCCAGCTGGACGAGCTGGCCGGCCGGCTGGAGGAGACGCGGCGCGAGCTGGAGCAGCTGGCCGGCCGCCGCCAGCAGGACTGGGACGCGGCGCAGGCCGAGGCGCTCCAGCGGCTGGCCGCCGTTACCGGCGAGCACCAGCAGGCCGTGACGCGCCTGCAGGCGGACCACGAGGCGCGCGTGCTGCGCCTGCGACAGGCGTACGAGCAGCGCGTACAGCAGCTGAGCAGCCGGACGGAGGGAGGGCCGCGCGAGCTATCAGCGCAGCCTGGCGTCGGCCGAGCACCGGCTGCTGGCGCTGGAGGCCGAGCTGGAGGAGGCGCGCCAGACGCACCAGCGCAGCGAGCGCGCCCTGGCCGAGGAGCACCGCGAGGAGCTGGCGGCGCTGGTGCGCAGCCAGAGCTACCGGGCCGATTCGACGCCCGAGGTCAGTGGCCGGGTCGAGCCAGGCCGCCGCCGGCGAGCTGGACTAACTGCACGGACGGCGCACCTGCCGACTGCCGCCGCCGCCCGCCGCCGCTGCGGCCGTCCTGCATCGGCGGTCGGCGCGCTACTCCACCTCTGGAAGCGGAACGGAGTTTAGCTAGTGATGCACCGCCGCCACGGCTGCTGTGTGGAGTTTAGACATTGCCACTGCACCAGTCTGGTTGCAGTGGAGTGTGGAGGCTGCTCCTGTCCCGCTCGTCAGCAGCAACTGAGTGACGTCCAACCAGCAGTGTGACCTCAACAGCGTCACGCGGAACGTGACCCGAGCGGCACCTGCCCGAGGAGTGTAACCCCGAGTTGAAGTCAACCCAACCGAGTGTGGCCCTTGTAGAATCGATCCACCGAATGTAGCCCTGACAATATCTGCCGACGTAGTGCTGCCCTAGATTACCAACTCACCGTGTGTTACTAACGACATCGTCTCGTCGAATGTGACAGCTGTAGAGAAGCGACTGGGAGGTCTCCAGAGGAATGGAAGTGTGTTGGATCTGTCCGTTTGAGCTTTGTTGACGTTTGTGTGCACTAACCGCCGTGTTGACGGATCTCATGACTGATGGGCCTTGTGGTTTGTATGCGGAGACGTCAGGAGATGCCCTGCGCGCCTGATAACTATGCTGGCTATGCCCTCTGTCCCGTTATCATGCAGTCTTTGGCGCTGATTTTGAAACTAGTCTGCAGTTTATTTTGTTGGAGCAGAGAGTTGCAGTGGCATTGTGGATGGTTCACTGCTTTGGCACCAAAGGACACTCACTGGCATACTCAAACTCTGGACGTCATGTTTCATTTATCGGGCAAGCCACTTTTGAAGCAGTACGTTCTTCTCCTGTATTTAATGTTTTGTTCGTTACCATCTAAACTATAAGCTCACCAACAATGCACTTTGTTGACTTCGTCCACTGCTGGTGTACTGACGCCGTGCCGTGCTGTGCCCGCCCAGCAGAGGGAGGAGTGCCTAGAGAAGTCGACGAGATCCGGCGACTGGAGGCGTCGGCCGCCGCGCTGCACGCGCGAGTTGGCCGCGCCGAGGAGGCCCGACGGCCAGCGGCAGGCGCAGCTGGCTGATCTCCAGGACGCTGCCGATCAGCTGCAGACCAGGTTAGTGGAGGCGGAGCGCGGCGCCAGCCTGCTGCGCGCGAAAGCGGACGTGCAGGCCGAGCGGGCGCGCCAGCTGGCCGCCGCCCTGGAGACGGCCGAGGAGGCGGCGCGACAAGGCGGAACGAGCGGCTGGCAGAAGAGCAGAGCCGGGCAGAGCAGCTCCGGGGAACGCTGGAGGAGGCACAGAAGGACACGGAGGGCCTCGGAGCTAAGCTGGAGGAAAGACAGCAGGACACGGAGGGGCTCCGAACCAAACTGGAGGAGGGCCAGAAAGAAACGGAGGGGCTCCGAGCCAAACTGGAGGAGGGGCAGAAAGAAACAGAGGGGCTCCGAGCCAAACTGGAGGAGGGGCAGAAAGAAACGGAGGGGCTCCGAGCCAAACTGGAGGAGGGGCAGAAAGAAACGGAAGGACTCCAAGCTAAACTGGAGGAGGGGCAGAAAGAAACGGAGGGGCTCCGAGCCAAACTGGAGGAGGGGCAGAAAGAAACGGAGGGGCTCCGAGCCAAACTGGAGGAGAGGCAGAAAGAAACGGAAGGGCTCCGAGCCAAACTGGAGGAGGGACAGAAAGAAACGGAGGGACTCCGAGCCAAACTGGATGAGGGGCAGAAAGAAACGGAGGGACTCAGAGCCAAACTGGATGAGGGGCAGAAAGAAACGGAGGGGCTCCGAGCCAAACTGGAGGAGGGGCAGAACGAAACGGAAGGGCTCCGAGCCAAACTGGAGGAGGGGCAGAACGAAACGGAAGGGCTCCGAGCCAAACTGGAGGAGGGACAGAAAGAAACGGAGGGGCTCCGAGCCAAACTGGAGGAGGGGCAGAAAGAAACGGAGGGACTCCAAGCTAAACTGGAGGAGGGGCAGAAAGAAACGGAGGGACTCCGAGCCAAACTGGAGGAGGGGCAGAAAGAAACGGAGGGGCTCCGAGCCAAACTGGAGGAGGGACAACAAGAAACGGAGGGGCTCCGAGCTAAACTGGAGAATAGCCAACAGGAGGTGGAGGGTCTTCGATCCAAACTGGAGGAGGGGCAGCAGGAGGTGGCGAAGGCCGGAGGCAAACTGGAGGGGGCGCAACAGACGATGGAGGAACTCCGAAAGAAATTGGAGCAGGAAC
>NW_023596461.1:26028415-26042758 GCF_011947565.3 Pollicipes pollicipes
GGGCCGAGCAGGCCGAGGCGGACGTCGGGCGGCTGCGCGCCGAGGCGGCGGCGCTGGCCGAGGAGAAGGACGGCGCCCGCGGCGAAGCTGAGGCGCTGCGCACGGCGCGCACGGACCTGGACGACGCACTGCGCACGGCGCGCAGCGAGCTCGAGTCGACGGTAAGCGACATCAGCGACTTTGACGAGGTGTCCGAGGGTTACAGGACCGAGGTGCGCCGGCTGACGGCCGAGCTGGAGCGGCTGCAGGCGCAGCTGCACCAGGCGCAGGCTGAGCGCCAGCGCGCCGATGAGCTGCACGAGTCCAACGAGAGGCTGGCGGCACGCCTCTTCCAGATGGAGAAGATCGCGCTGCGCGTCGAGCTGGCGGAGAACGAGAACGAAAACCTGAAGAGCGAGCTGGCGTACGAGCGCGAGCGCGGCAAGAAGCAGCGCGACCGTGTCAAGCAGCTCAAGAGCTTGCACGAGGTGACCAAGGACGAGGTGAGCGGTATGCAGGCCGACTTCAGTCTCGTGCACGATGAGATGGGCAAGATCCGCGCCACGCTGACGGCGCGGCTGGAGCGCGTGCAGGAGCAGAACCGCTCGCTGGAGCTTCTACAGTCCAAGCTGGATCAGGCGATGCGCGAAAAGAGCGCGCTCAAGGAGCAGCTGGAGAGCGGCATCGAGCGCAAAGAGCGTGAGCAGGCGCAGATGCTACAGGCGCTGGACAAGCTGGGAAACGAGATCGAGACGTACAAGACGGAGTGTCGCGGCCTGGGGGGCGGCGGCCCACTGGCGGAGGCGGGCGCCGCGGACGGCGCAGGGGACGCGGTCGACGGCGTCGACACATCGTCACCGGAGGGCAGCGAGGCCGGCGAGGACCAGGTGGTGGCGCTGCGCCAGGAGGTGGGCGGCTTGCAGAAGGTGTCGGAGACGTACCGCCTTCAGATGGCCGGCCTTCAGGCCGAGGTGGAGGAGGCGGCGCGACAGCGTCAGCTGCTCGAGCTGGAGAAGAAGTGCCTGCAGGACCGGCTGCAGCAGCAGCTGCGCGACAAGGAAGACGTGTCGCTCAAGATGGACGCGCTATGTTCCGACACGAACTCAGTGCTCGTGCAGCTGCGCGAGGAGAACGGCCAGCTGCGGGCGCGCGCCGAGGCCGAGCAGGCGCGCAGTGCACAGCTGGCTGCCCAGCTGGCGGAGGTCGAGCGCGACCATAAGCAGGTGAGCCGCCAGATCGAGGACGCCGGCCTGGAGAAGGACACGCTGGCGACGCGCATCGCCCTGTTCAAGACCCAGCTGAAGGAGCAGGCCGAACTGATCGACTGCTACAAGTACGAGGTGGGGACGCTGAAGCAGAACTACGACAACCTCGACTCGGAGGTGAAGCGGCAGGAGGAGCTGGCGACCTCGCTGCGAGCCATCAACGAGGAGATCGATAGGAAGTTGAGCGCCGAAAAAGAGCTTAAAAAAAACTTCGAGGACAAACTCAGTCAGAAGCTGACAGAAATGGCGCAGCTTCAAGCTAGTCATGACGCGCTCAGGGGTAAGAATGCGTGCTTAGAGGAGCAGTTAGCGAGTGCGAGTGTTGAGTCTGAAGTCCCTCCCTTAGTTAAAGTGCTGCGGGGGGAAGGAGGCGTTGTCAAGCCAGCTGGAGGGCTGTGAGGAGCGGTGGCGGGCCGCGTCTGCCGAGCTGCTGCTCCAGCAGACGCGTCTGCACGAGTCAGAGCGGCAGAACGCTGACTGCCAGCGTCAGGTGGAGTCCGTGACGCAGCTGAAGGAGGTGCTGGAGACACGCTGCTCGGAGGCGGAGCAGGAGGCGGCTGCGCTGAAGAAGAAGCTGGAGGAGGCCCACGTGGAGATGATCATCTCAAGGCGCTGCAGAGCGCGTCCGAGGACAGGGTGGAGAAGCTGACGCAGGACGTTCTGAACCAGGCATCTGGGCTGGCGCTGCAGGACGAGGTAATCGTGGAGAAAGGCAGGGAGCTGACCGAGCTCACTGTCAAGTCTCTGGACCAGGCTGCTGAGAACGCCGGTGTTCGCGGCTCGCCGCCCCTGCAGGGCGTCCAGGCGGAGACGCAGACAGAGACACAGGCTGAACCGCAAAGCCAGACGGAGACGCCGCTGGCGCCGCTCGCCGCCGAGGGGCGGCCGCGGGAGCCGGAGACCCAGGGAGGCGGGCGGGCCGGGCGGATGCCGAGCCGGACCCCCAGCAGGAGCTGGCCGGCCTGCGGCGCTCGGTCCACCTGCTGGAGCTGGAGCGCAGCCGACTGAACGCCGAGTTCGAGGCGCTGCAGCTGGTGTACGAGAATACGTCCATGACGCTGGAGGCCAGCTCTGAGCGGCTCAAGCGCGCGGAGGACGACCGGGCGCACCTGCGCCGCGTGGTGGACAACCAAGCGCGACGAGCTGGCTGGCAAGAGCGAGGAGTTCGAGGAGCGGCTGCAGGAGTACCTGCGCGAGATCACCAACAAGAACGAGGAGATCACCGTCTTCCTGACCGAGCTGAAGCAGAACCAGGACGAGATGGACGACGCCAAGGCGAGCGTCGGCCAGCTGCAGGACATCATCCGCACCAAGGAGAGCACGCTGCGCACGCTCAGCGCCGAGCTGGCCACCGCCAAGAGTCGGGCGCAGACGCAGAACGAGCGCTTCCTGGCGCGCGAGGCCGAGCTCACGCGCAAGCTGCAGGAGGAGAAGGAGATGTTTCATCAGCCAGCTGACGGAGGTGCGCGAGACGATGCGCTCCTCCATCGGCACCATGCAGGCCAAGATCCAGCAGCTGAACGAGCTGCTCAAGAGCCAGGATCTGAAGCACCACGTGGAGCTGAGCCGCGTGCGCTGCGAGTACGAGCAGCAGCTGGACGAGCTGCAGCAGGCGCTGGCGGGCGTGCGCAGCCAGTGCGAGCTGGCCATCGACGAGCTGATCTCATCGCACCGGAGCCAGCTGGACGAGCTGGCCGGCCGGCTGGAGGAGACGCGGCGCGAGCTGGAGCAGCTGGCCGGCCGCCGCCAGCAGGACTGGGACGCGGCGCAGGCCGAGGCGCTCCAGCGGCTGGCCGCCGTTACCGGCGAGCACCAGCAGGCCGTGACGCGCCTGCAGGCGGACCACGAGGCGCGCGTGCTGCGCCTGCGACAGGCGTACGAGCAGCGCGTACAGCAGCTGAGCAGCCGGACGGAGGAGGGCCGCGCGAGCTATCAGCGCAGCCTGGCGTCGGCCGAGCACCGGCTGCTGGCGCTGGAGGCCGAGCTGGAGGAGGCGCGCCAGACGCACCAGCGCAGCGAGCGCGCCCTGGCCGAGGAGCACCGCGAGGAGCTGGCGGCGCTGGTGCGCAGCCAGAGCTACCGGGCCGATTCGACGCCCGAGGTCAGTGGCCGGGTCGAGCCAGGCCGCCCGCCGGCGAGCTGGACTAACTGCACGGGACGGCGCACCTGCCGACTGCCGCCGCCGCCGCCGCCGCTGCGGCCGTCCTGCATCGGCGGTCGGCGCGCTACTCCACCTCTGGAAGCGGAACGGAGTTTAGCTAGTGATGCACCGCCGCCACGGCTGCTGTGTGGAGTTTAGACATTGCCACTGCACCAGTCTGGTTGCAGTGGAGTGTGGAGGCTGCTCCTGTCCCGCTCGTCAGCAGCAACTGAGTGACGTCCAACCAGCAGTGTGACCTCAACAGCGTCACGCGGAACGTGACCCGAGCGGCACCTGCCCGAGGAGTGTAACCCCGAGTTGAAGTCAACCCAACCGAGTGTGGCCCTTGTAGAATCGATCCACCGAATGTAGCCCTGACAATATCTGCCGACGTAGTGCTGCCCTAGATTACCAACTCACCGTGTGTTACTAACGACATCGTCTCGTCGAATGTGACAGCTGTAGAGAAGCGACTGGGAGGTCTCCAGAGGAATGGAAGTGTGTTGGATCTGTCCCGTTTGAGCTTTGTTTGACGTTTGTGTGCACTAACCGCCGTGTTGACGGATCTCATGACTGATGGGCCTTGTGGTTTGTATGCGGAGACGTCAGGAGATGCCCTGCGCGCCTGATAACTATGCTGGCTATGCCTCTGTCCCGTTATCATGCAGTCTTTGGCGCTGATTTTGAACTAGTCTGCAGTTTATTTTGTTGGAGCAGAGAGTTGCAGTGGCATTGTGGATGGTTCACTGCTTTGGCACCAAAGGACACTCACTGGCATACTCAAACTCTGGACGTCATGTTTCATTTATCGGGCAAGCCACTTTTGAAGCAGTACGTTTTCTCCTGTATTTAATGTTTTGTTCGTTTACCATCTAAACTATAAGCTCACCAACAATGCACTTTGTTTGACTTCGTCCACTGCTGGTGTACTGACGCCGTGCCGTGCTGTGCCCGCCCCGCAGAGGGAGGAGTGCCTAGAGAAGTCGGACGAGATCCGGCGACTGGAGGCGTCGGCCGCCGCGCTGCACGCGCGAGTTGGCCGCGCCGAGGAGGCCGGACGGACAGCGGCAGGCGCAGCTGGCTGATCTCCAGGCCGCTGCCGATCAGCTGCAGACCAGGTTAGTGGAGGCGGAGCGCGGCGCCAGCCTGCTGCGCGCAGAAGCGGGACGTGCAGGCCGAGCGGGCCGCGCCAGCTGGCCGCCGCCCTGGAGACGGCCGAGGAGGCGGCGCGACAGGCGGACGAGCGGCTGGCAGAAGAGCAGAGCCGGGCAGAGCAGCTCCGGGGAACGCTGGAGGAGGCACAGAAGGACACGGAGGGCCTCGGAGCTAAGCTGGAGGAAAGACAGCAGGACACGGAGGGGCTCCGAACCAAACTGGAGGAGGGCCAGAAAGAAACGGAGGGGCTCCGAGCCAAACTGGAGGAGGGGCAGAAGAAAGAAACAGAGGGGCTCCGAGCCAAACTGGAGGAGGGGCAGAAAGAAACGGAGGGGCTCCGAGCCAAACTGGAGGAGGTGGCAGAAAGAAACGGAAGGACTCCAAGCTAAACTGGAGGAGGGGCAGAAAGAAACGGAGGGGCTCCGAGCCAAACTGGAGGAGGGGCAGAAAGAAACGGAGGGGCTCCGAGCCAAACTGGAGGAGAGGCAGAAAGAAACGGAAGGGCTCCGAGCCAAACTGGAGGAGGGACAGAAAGAAACGGAGGGACTCCGAGCCAAACTGGATGAGGGGCAGAAAGAAACGGAGGGACTCAGAGCCAAACTGGATGAGGGGCAGAAAGAAACGGAGGGGCTCCGAGCCAAACTGGAGGAGGGGCAGAACGAAACGGAGGGCTCCGAGCCAAACTGGAGGAGGGGCAGAACGAAACGGAAGGGCTCCGAGCCAAACTGGAGGAGGGACAGAAAGAACGGAGGGGCTCCGAGCCAAACTGGAGGAGGGGCAGCAGAAAGAAACGGAGGGACTCCAAGCTAAACTGGAGGAGGGGCAGAAAGAAACGGAGGGACTCCGAGCCAAACTGGAGGAGGGGCAGAAAGAAACGGAGGGGCTCCGAGCCAAACTGGAGGAGGGACAACAAGAACGGAGGGGCTCCGAGCTAAACTGGAGAATAGCCAACAGGAGGTGGAGGGTCTTCGATCCAAACTGGAGGAGGGGCAGCAGGAGGTGGCGAAGGCCGGAGGCAAACTGGAGGGGCGCAACAGACGATGGAGGAACTCCGAAAGAAATTGGAGCAGGAACAAAGTGAGACGGAGGTGCTCCGAGCTGAATTAAAGAACGCTGAGGGGCTTCGGGCCGAGCTGGAGGGAGCAGAAGGTAAGATAAAGGGACTGCAGGCCCAGATGGAGGAGGCACAAAGCGCTTTGGTAGACTACCCGAACCAAATTGGAGCAGGCACAAAGGGAATCTGAGGAGCTCGGAGCCAAACTTGAGCAGGCGCAGCACGATTCCAATGGACTCCGGGTCCAATTAGAAGAGGCAGAGGGCCTGCGAGCCAAATTGGAGCACGTGGAGCGAGAGGCTGCCGAAGAGCTTCAAACCAAGCGGGATGACCTGCGGGTGGCTGATCAGCAGGCGGCAACGCTGCGCGCCGAGCTGGACACCGTGCAGAAGGAGGGACACCGGCACAGAGACGAACTGGAGGCTTCTCAAGCTGAGAACGCCGCGCTTTAAGACAAAGGTGGAACATCTAGAAAGAGACTGCAGTAGTAAAGACACAGAGCTGAGTTCCGCGTTGTTGGATCAGACAGAATCTGTGTCAAGAGTTCGGCAGCTTGAAGAAGAGCTGCGTCAGAAGACCGCTGAGCAGCTAAGTACTCTCGCTGATAAGAGTAGTGCGGACAGCAGAATAGAAGCTCTAGAGCAAGAACTTCATCGGGGTGCTGCAGCCGTCGACTCGGCTACCTCGGAAAATGGATCCATGCAGTTACGACTACTGGAATTGGAGAAACTTCTGGAGCAGAAGACCGGTGTGAACTTGTAACTGTCCTCAGCGAACGAGAGGAGCGGGATGCGAAGGTACAAAGCTCGAGTGCGGCATTGCTGCAGAAGACTGCTGATGCCGAGGCCCTTGCTTCCAAGCACGCTGACCTGGAAGCAGCGCTAGCTTGCAAGACCGACGAGGCGGCGAAAGCGTCGGAAGCGCTGTGTCTGGCCCAGACGACACTGGGTGACGTGCAGACAGAGCTGCAGCGTGAACGGTCATCGGCCGAGGAGCGGGAGGTCGAGCTCGGCCGCCTGAGGGCGGAGCTGGCCGCCCAGCAGTCGGCCGCCGGCGCCGCCTCGGGCCAGCTGTCCGACCTGACGGCCGAGCGGGACGCGGCTGTTGCCCGGCTGCAGGAGCGCGACGCCCAGCTGGCCAGTGCGGAGGCCTCGGTCGCCGAGCGCGAGGCCGAGTTGGCGCGCCTGCAGGCCGAACGGGCGGAGGAGGAGGAGAGCGGGGCGCGGCGTCGAGCTCGAGGCCGCGCGCCAGGCAGCTGGCCCAGGCGACGAGCAGGCGGCCGCCTGGGAGCGCGAGCGCGTGGCGGTGGCCGAGACGCGCGACGATCTGGAGCGACGCGTCTCTGAGCTGGAGGAGCAGTTGGCAGAGAAGCAGCGTCAGTACGCGGTGGCCAGCGCCGCCAGCGTGGAGCTGGAGCGCCGGCTGGAGCAGGGCCTGGTGGACCGGCAGGAGGCGGAGCGGCGTGCCGAGCAGGCCGACATCCGACTCAAGAACGGCCAGAACGAGCTGGACACGCTGCGTGGCGCGCGCGAGCGGCTGGAGTTGGACACGCTCCGGCTCCGCGACGAGCTGAAGACGCTGACCGTAGGCAAGGTGAGCGTGGAGCGCGATCTCGACGACTGGAAGGAGAAGCCTGCGCGATGCCGAGAACGAGAAGGAGCGGCTGGAGGAGAAGCAGGAGCTGAACCGGCCAAGGAGCTGGAGGAGTCGGATGGCGGCGCGCCTGGAGGAGGGCGTTGGCTTCGCGCAGCGACGCGGAGGACCCCGCCCTCGCAGCAGCTGTGGGGAGGGCAGAGTGTGGAGGCGGGCAGCTGAGGGCAAGCGGTTTCGCTGCAGATAACGAACGACTCCAGGCGCGCCGTGGAGGAGCTGGAGAGGCGAGGCGAAGCGCCGCCCAGGATTCAGGTGACCGGTCGGCAGACGGCCGCTTCGGCGGAGAAGCCGATCACCATCAGGACGCTCACGCTGGAGAAGGCAGGTGCTCGCCGAGCGGGTGCTGCAGCTCGAAGACCGGCTGAAGGGACGAACGCAAGCTCGACCCACGAGGCCACCAGTTGTGAAGTTGGCGGAGCTGGAGCGGCGGAGCGCGTCCGCCAGGCCGCCGGCTGAGCCGCCGGCCGCCGGCCAGCCGGGGGCGACGACGCCGAGGGGCTGCGGGCCCCGCCTGCTGGCGCAGGACGGCGAGCTGGTGCAGTTGCGCAGCGAGAGGGATGCGCTGCAGTGTTCGGGTGCCAAGCACAGTGCCCGCATCGGTGAGCTGGAGGCCAGCCTGGAGCAGCTGGCCGCCGAGGTGGGCCGGCTGGAACGCGGCGGCGGCGCCTCCTCGGTGTCCGCTCCGGCGCCCGGCGAGCGGCCGGTTGAGCGGCGTCAGGCGGCGGCTGTCGGCGCCGCTCCGGTCTCCGCCGCCGCCGAGCGGCCGCCGTCGCCCGGCCCGGCCCGGCGCCGCCCGTCTCAGAGCTGGAGGCGCTGATCGGTGTCGGGTGCCCCCCGGTCCCGGGCGCCCCCCGGCGAGCAGGAGCCGCCCCGCAGCGAGGCTGAACACCTGCAGCGCCAGCTGACGGAAGCTGGCCGAGCGCAGTGAGGGTGGAGCGGCGGCGGCTGCAGGAGCAGTTGGATGCCGAGCGAGCCAAGAACACGTGAGTCCGCCGGGCGCCGCTGGCGTCGCCACTGCGTGTCTCGTGTGGTCGCGCCCCCGCTGAGGTGGCCATCGGCTGCCGTCGCTGGTCTGCAGTGCCCGGCTCGACGCCCAGCCTGCGGCGCTCTGCCTGCCGGGCCTGGTCATTGTTCCAACTCGCTTCGCTTACTAACCTTGCGTGCTGTCGAGTTCAGCCGCGCCAGGTGTTGACAGCGGATGAGCGTATGTCTCATTCGCCGGATTCTTGGGTGCCACTGTTGCATGATTTAGATATTTTGCTGCCAACTAAATGGTGACGCTGTAATGCATGCAGGCCATACGGCTTCAGTTTTATTCAGCTGGTATGCTTCAAACGTGAAATGATAACAGCAACATCTGGTCGTGGTTATCCGGCCAGCTGGTATTCCTTTGCCGTCTTTATTCCTCTTCCTGATTGACCCTGTTTTCTTGATGCCTGGCTTCTGCCCTCCCATCAGCGCTGGTGGTCTCGGAATGGGGTCATTTCTGTCCAACACGTTGCCAGTTTGTGCGGAAAGTTATTTCAAAAGCTAGCCGGCCCGAAATTTCACTGACGCAGAGCTAATGCCAAGCTGCCAGCTTGATTAACTAGCTGAGGGAGCGGTACCGATTTTCAATAAGTACAAGCTTCCAGGCACGTGCAGCAAAAAGGAGGCATGCATGCCAAATGCGGACAGCTGAGGACGATTCCCTAAAAGGTACGTTAGCGAAGACACTCATTCAGACTGGCACTCCAGCGGTCGCGCCGGGGCTTCTGGTCATACCGTTGTTGTGTCAGCGCTATGTTGTGGCTGCGTGACTAACTCCTGCCGTTATGAAGCCGATAATTCTGGCCTCAAATCTTCCGTCAACTGGCTTATTCACTGACTCCGAACACATTTGGGTATGCGTGCCCCCACCCCCCACCCCTCACCCCACCCCCACCCCACCCAACCGATGCACGATCACTGGTCGATGGTGGCGTGGTAAACGAAACGAGCCGTCACATGGGATGAGCGCAATGATGGCCTCGCCAGAGTTCGCGTCGTGTTCAGTGTGCCGCCGTCCCGGCAGTGCGTCTCTGTGACGAGAGCAGCCGCCTCCTGGTGAAGAGCGTCACGGAGGACTTTGAGCAGCGGTCTGCGCGAGCAGGAGCAGGGCCACCAGCGACAAGCTCCAGCAGCTCATGGGTCCGTACCACCGCCGCCGCTGCGCTCAGCAACAGTGGCGCAGGCTGACACCCAGTGATTGGGCGAGAGCGGCAATGCCTCCTTTTGTCTTGCGTCCTGCATATGTGCGTGAATTGGTGACTCTTGCTGGAAAAGTAATGTACGACTACCTGTCCCCAGTATTGCGCAGGTGCTGATGTGTGGTGTGTGCGTGTGCGTGTGCGTCCGCATGCGTGTGTATGTGCGCGCGCGTGCGTGCGTGCGGTTGTGGAATGTCGTCTGACAGTAGCTCACTGCGCCGTAACCGTGGCCGGCCCTCAGGCAAGGCGGAGCACCACGAGGGCTACCTGACTCAACAGCACCGGGACCGCGTGCGCTCCCTCTACCGAGAGATCGACGACAAGGTGGAGGCCATCGACCTGACGCGCTCCCAGCTGAAGGTGAGGCGTTGCCCGAGCCGGTCGGCCGTCCTGCTGTCCTGCCTTCCTGCCTTCCTGCCTCCCTGCCTCCCTGCCTTCGTGCCTTCCTGCCTCCCTGCCTCCCTGCGCCGGCCGTCCTGTCGTCCTGCACCGACCGCCCTGCCGTTCTGCGCCGGCCGTCCTACCGCCCTGTGCCAGCCGTTCTGCCGTCTTCCGTCCTGCGCCGGCCATCCTGCCGTCCTGCGCCTGCCGCCCTGCCGTCCTGCGCTGGCCGTCTGCCATCCTGCGCCGGTTGTCCTACAGTCCTGCACCAACTGTTTGTCGTCCTGCGCCGGCCGTCTCGTCCCGCGCCGGCTGTCCGTCGTCCTGCGCCGGCTGTCTGCCGCCATGCCGGCGTGACGCCGCCGCCGTCGGCCCGGCCTGTGATCGCCTGCTCGCTCAGGCTACGTCGGCAACGTTGCATCGTTGTCCCATCACCGAGTGGTGCTTCTCTGAATGTTGGCTCGGGGGCAATGCTCACTGTGCAGTGCGAAGGCGCTCACTGCATCATTCGATGCGTTCTGACTGTCTCTGCTGGACAGCGCCACCCCGCCAGGATGCGTGCCCGTTGCTTGTGATGTGCCGGGCGCGGTCGGCCGGCCGCCGGGGCAAACGTGGAGGGTTGCTGACAGTGTGCGGTGGGCCCGCAGGACCGCGAGGGCCAGCTGAAGACGCTGCGGGACGACTACGAGCGCCAGCTGGAGCAGATGCGGGACCAGTTCTCCACCCAGCTGGAGGAGACTGTGCAGCGCGGCCTCGCAGGCAGCGGCTGGAGAAAGCTGGAGCAGGAGCTGCAGGCTGAGCGACAGGTGATCCCTCCCCCCCCCCCCCCCCCTCCCCTTGGCCTGTCACAGCTGCTCGGATGGACTCTGTTGCGTCCGTTTTGGCGACCTGGCGTCGTTTTTTGGATCTCACTTATTTTGTCTGAACTTCTCCCTTCCCTCCTCCTAACTCTGTGGTCAGATGTTACTTGCCGTGCTGGCCTGGCCTCCCACTGATGCCTTCTCGGAATGCAGCGTGTTTTTGTCTGATATGGCGTTTGCGGTCAGCGTGCAAACAGTAGCCGGCTCTCTAGTGTTGTACTGAACTGTCGTTTGCTTGTGATCCCAATAACACTGGCCCGCCTCAGCGCTGAGGGATGGTCGTTGATCGTTGGACTGTCGTTTCTGTGGTCCCAATATTACTGGCCCGCCTCAGCGCTGAGGGCTGGCCGCTGGTCGTTGGACTGTCGTTGCTGTGATCCCAATAACACTGGCTGCCTCAGCGCTGAGGGCTCGCCGCTGACCGTGTCTCGTTGTTTCCGTTTTGTAGCTCGCGGAGGAGGCGTCGCAGACTGAACAGGGTGCGTTGCCCGTCTGCTCTGGGATGCTGCGCATGCGCACCATCCTACTGTGCAACACACGCTGTACTCGCCGACCGTAGGGCTTGGCTGACCGATAAGAGGACGGCAACTTAGGAAGCGCTCTGAAACCGTCTGTGGCTCTTTGCCATGGGGACCCAGTAACCCAGCTGGGAGAGTACTCCCGTCCGAGTGGTCTCGGGTTTTAGTTTTGTCAGTGTGCGTTAAGTCAGCTCTAATTCATCCATGTGTCCTACCCTGTGTACCTGCAGCAGCCTGGCACTGTACGACGTACCCTCAACCCCGACGGCTCGCCTTCGCTCGCATCAATGGCATGGGATTCTATCTGATGTAATGACATTACTGACGGCAGTACAATCATTGATGGCGCGGGGCAAACAGCAGGGTATAGCCACATTTGAGCGGGAACTCCAAATGTCCTGAAGTGTCGTTTGCCACATTATCATCCCAAGGAACCGAAGGAGAATGTTGCCTTTAACCCAACCTCACGCAATGCACGTTGTACAAGTCTGCGCCGTGCCGCAACTCTGCACTGTGTGGGAAGTATTGCTTCGGACCCTCGGCGAGTGGGCCGCCTGTGACCCGTGGAGTGACCTCTGGCGGCCCTTGTGATGGACGCTGTGACCCCCGGCACCTGAGCGAATGACGCCCTGCGGGTGACGCCCCCTCCCACCCGCCAGCGGCTGGAGGACACCAGCCCGGGGTGGCGGCCGCCGCTGTCGAGACGGGCACCACCAGCCTGGAGACCATACCGCAGGCAGGTGCTGGCCCAGCACAAGCAGATCGAGCAGATGCGCAAGAAGCACAAGTGAGTCCGGCCGCACCGGCCGCTGATGAGTCCTCCTGTGAGGCGGTGATGTGACCGCTGACGACAGTCTCTCCCGCGTGTCGGTGATGTGACCGCTGATGACAGTCCCGTCTGTGGGTCGGTGATGTGACCGCTGATGACAGTCCCGTCTGTGGGTCGGTGATGTGACCGCTGACGACAGTCCCGTCTGTGGGTCGGTGATGTGACCGCTGACGTACAGGTCCCGTCTATGGGTCCGGTGATGTGACCCGCTGATGACAGTCCCGTCCTATGGGTCGGTGATGTGACCGCTGACGACAGTCCCGTTCTGTGGGTCGGTGATGTGACCGCTGACGACAGTCCCGTCTGTGGGTCGGTGATGTGACCGCTGACGACAGTCCCGTCTGTGGGGTCGGTGATGTTGACCGCTGATGACAGCCCCTCCTGTGGGTCGGTGGTGCGACCGGCGCCGGCCGTCGGTGACAGTCCCTCTTGTGGGTCGGTGATGTGACCGCTGATGACAGTCCCCCTGTGGGGCGGTGGTGTGACCGGTGCCGGCCGTCGGTGACAGTCCCTCTTGTGGGTCGGTGATGTGACCGCTGATGACAGTCCCCCTGTGGGGCGGTGGTGTGACCGGCGCCGGCCGTCGGTGACAGTCCCGCCTGTGGGGCGGTGGTGTGACCGGCACCGACCGCTGATGACAGTCCCTCCTGTGGGTGGGTGGTGTGACCGGCGCCGGCTGTCGGTGACAGCCCCTCCTGTGGGTCGGTGGTGTGACCGGCGCCGGCTGTCGGTGACAGCCCCTCTTGTGGGTCGTTGATGTGACAGCTGATGACAGTCCCTCCTGTGGGTCGGTGTGTGACCGGCGCCGGCTGTCGGTGACAGCCCCTCCTGTGGGTCGGTGGTGTGACCGGCCGGCTGTCGGTGACAGCCCCTCCTGTGGGTCGGTGATGTGACCTATGGGTCGGTGACATGACCGCTAGTTGGCGTGAGCCGTCGCAAGCGGCGCGTGCCGTCGAACCCAAGGCCTCGCGGTGCGGCCGCGCCGGCCGCCGGGGCGACGCGCGTGCGCGGCAGCCGCCCTGGGTGTGGTGGTCTGGGTGGCTGCTGACATACCATAAAGCCTGCTAAGGAAATTGACGCGGACGTTTCCTTGGGGCCACGGAAACGTTCACGTCCACCCGGGTCTGGTAGACGACAGATGTCGTACTGTCAGCGTGTCATGTGTGTCAGCATGCCATGTGCGTCACGTGCAGCCGGTGTCCGGCAGACGCGAGGTGGCGGAGCTGCGGCGGCTGCTGGAGCTGCGTGCTGCGCCGCCGGCGCACGGCCAGCCCGGGCTCGACCCCGACACCGAGCTCGAGTACCTCAGGAACATCCTCTTCGAGTACATGATGGGCAAGGAGCCGCTGGTGAGCTCGCCGCGCGCGCTACCCCGGCCACCAACTTGGATGGCTGAGATGCCGCAAATTTCAGTAGTGGCTGGTGGGTGCTTGGGGAAATTGAGCGATACTGATTAAACTAGGCGGAGCAGCCGCGACCACCTTCAAACAGTGTCCTGCTCTGGCGATCGGGACGGCGTCACGTCTCCACGAACGTCACCAGCACGTGGTCTGAGGGAATGGCGTGGTGAAGCAGCCGCGCGGCCGCGAGGGCCGGTTAGATGTTGATGATACATCTATTGGCGCGCTCCATTTGTATGGCAACCGTGAAAGCCATGGTTTCCAGATGTGAAATCCATTCCATATTGTTAGGTGCACTGATGTGGGGTGGCATGACATCTGCCGTCGTTTGTGCAGACGCTGGCCAAGGTGATCGCGGCGGTGCTGAAGTTCAGCTCGGACCAGACGGAGAAGGTGCTGGAGAGGGAAGAACACCGCCAGTCGGCGGTGAGTGCCATCTAACACTGGTCAGATGAACCTGCACTGGCCTGTGACGCCGATGCACGCATGCTTACGGTGGTGTCAGATGGTGCCGCCTGTGTAGTTCTAGCCGGGCCGCGCCAACACCACTTCCGGCTTGAAGGGGCGGAAAGTAGGTCATACCAGCGAAATTCAACTGAAGTGGGGATGTTTCTGACTCGACAGAGGCATCGGCAGGCGTCTTGCGATGTTCTTGGGATATTTCGTGCGGCTATAAATGCAGGCCGCCGCTCCGAGGCTCCGTCTTGCATCTCCGGCCTCCTGCCGCGCAGCCAGTGGCAACGTTCCCGAGCCGCGTCACGTGCTCCATCTTAGGACCAGCCTCCGGCTCGAGTTCCCAGGCCGGCATTCCGACCTCGCCTGCGCGGCTTACAGCGTTGACAGCCATCGGCGTGTCGCACGGCGGTAACAGCTGCCCATGC